>NC_026000.2:72846606-73146606 GCF_000442705.2 Elaeis guineensis
TACTGGTATGGCATACAGGTGAGATGTAATGGTACATCTGCACTGAACATGACCAACTCCGGAGCTATTTCTGCTGTCAAGATTTGCTCCGATGGGATATGGGTATAAATATCCCTCCGACCTGAGACCGCCACGGTGACTTGCAAGCAACTCACTGCACTTAGGCACTGGACTACCTGAATTTCTAATTCAGTGACGGAAGGTTGCTGGGTGTAGTCAAGTACTTGACTTGTCGGTGCGTGTGTCAAGATGGGATTGACCACTCCAGTTTAGGAGCTGTGTACAGTCGTGTTTCAATTTAGCAAAACCTTGACCAGGGTAGTCCTAGTGAGGAGTCATAGGACTAATTGAGTTGAGCACGATTCGGATGATATGAGCAGCTCGGTAAGGATGCGATCCTTAATTCCTTGCCCAAGTCCTTCCTCCCATTCTTTACTCATTTTCGAATGACAAAGCCTGCAGTAAAGTACCACGGATTGTTGGGGTTGCTGCAGAACTTTGAGAAGGATCACCAACTCCATAAGGAGTCGGTGAATGTAGTGGGAGGGTCTTCTTCTCGTCGTCAACCCTTTGGGAAGGGGAAGAAGAACAAGAAGAAGAAAAATAAGAAGGTGCAATCTCATGCTGGGACAGTAGCACGGGGTTAGACCAAGAAGCGTAAGCATGACCAGAGCCAGGCGGAGTGCTTCTTTTGCAAGAAGCACGGGCATTGGAAGAGGAACTATCCTCAATACATTGCCTCACTGGACCCGAACAGGCCAAAGAAGAAGCAAGGTAATTATATGATAACTCCTTGCAACTTTTCGATTTATGATACTACTGCTTGGGTATTGGATACCGGAAGCCCTTATCATATTTGCAATTCGATGCAGGGTCTGCAGGTCAGTAGGAGATTTGATGAAGGCGAGAGGTTCCTGAATGTTGGAGATGGAAGCAAAGTTCCAGTTCTAGCTTTAGGAATCATGAGTCTTGTAATCAATTCTCGTAATGTAATTCTGAGTGAATGTCACTATTGTCCAAGTTTTTTATTAAATATTATTTCTGTAGGCCTTTTGGCCATGTACGGTTATGATTTTTTAATAAAAGGAAATATTTGCAATATCATTTTGAATGGTGTTACAATATTTGTTGGACAATTAAATAATGGAATTTACTTACTATCACAGCCTGTTAATGTGGTTCAAAAATTCGGTAAACGCTCTAGAATAGATAATGTGTCAGAAGTCTACCTTTGGCACTGTAGGCTAGGTCATATCAATAAGAACAGGATAAACAGGTTGGCTCAAGAAGGAATTCTTGAAGTTAGTGATTGTGAATCACTTCCAACCTGTGAGTCCTGTCTTCTTGGAAAGATGACCAAGTCACCTTTTACTGGAAAAGGTGAGCGAGCCAGTGAACTCTTAGGTCTGGTACATTCTGATGTATGTGGACCCATGAGCTCAAGTGCAAGAGGTGGATTTTTCTACTTCATAACCTTCACAGACGACCTATCTAGGTATGGGTATGTCTATTTAATGAAGCATAAGTCGGAATCATTTGAAATGTTCAAACTATTCCGAAATGATGTAGAAAAACAAACTGGGAAGTGTATTAAAACTCTTCGATCTGATCGAGGAGGTGAATACCTTTCCAATGAGTTTCTGACGTATCTAGGGGAGAATGGGATTCTCTCTCAGTGGACTCCTCCTGGAACACCACAGCATAATGGTGTGTCTGAAAGGAGGAATCAGACCCTGTTAGACATGGTTCGATCCATGATGGGGTTTGCTGGTCTGCCGATCTCCCTCTGGGGATATGCACTCGAATCGGCTTGTTACCTTCTAAATAGAGTTTCGAGTAAGTCTGTAGCCAAAATGCCATATGAGATATGGATAGGACGTAAGCCAGTACTCTCGCACCTTAGGGTTTGGGGGTGTCCGGATTATGTTAAACGTTTAATTACAGATAAGCTTGGACCTAGGTCTGACAAGTGTAATTTTATAGGGTACCCAAAAGAGACCAAAGGGTATTATTTCTACCTTGCTGATGAGCATAAGGTGTTTGTCAGCCTTAAGGCAATCTTTTTAGAAAAGGAGTTCCTTAGTGAAGGAACTATTGCCTCTAAAGTCGAACTTGACGAAGTTCGACAGGTGGAAAAACCGACACATGTTACTGAACCTGAACCGGATTTGATTAGATCAGATCCGGAGCCCATTGATTATGCACCCTTAAGGCGGTCTGGTAGAGTACCACATCAATCGGACATATATTATGGTTTCTTGGTCCGGGATGGTGATCCTATCGAACTTGATTAAAACGATGAGTATCCGATCACCTACATGGATGCAATGCAGAGATCTGACTCTGAGAAATGGCTAGAGGCCATGAAATCCGAAATGGAGTCCATGAAGGTCAACGATGTGTGGACATTGGTTGACCCACCCGAAGGAGTAAAACCCATAGGGTGTAAGTGGGTCTTCAAAAGGAAGAGGGGCGCAGACGGAAAGGTGGAGACCTATAAAGCCCGTCTGGTTGCCAAGGGATATCGTCAACGTTATGGTATAGACTATGACGAGACGTTTTCTCCTGTGGCAATGCTCAAATTCATTCGGATTATGCTTGCGATAGCTGCCCATCTGGACTATGAAATCTGGCAGATGGATGTGAAGACAGCTTTCCTAAACGGAGAGCTGGACGAAGAGGTGTATATGATACAACCTGAAGGGTTCACATCCACAGATGAGTCTAAGGTGTGCAAGCTACAGAGGTCCATTTATGGACTTAAGCAGGCATCTCGGAGTTGGAACATACGTTTTGATAGGACGATCAAAACGTATGGCTTCGTTAAGAACGGAGAAGAACCCTACATTTATAAGTGGGCTAATGGTCCAGCAGTAGTATTTCTTGTATTGTATGTGGATGACATTCTCTTAATCGGGAATGATGTCCCTGCATTACAGGGAATAAAGATTTGGCTATCGTCACAATTCTCCATGAAGGATCTGGGAGAAGCTTCCTACATCCTAGGGATGAGGATCCATAGGGATAGATCCAAAAAGTTGCTTGACTTATCCCAGTCCACGTACATTGATACTATGCTGAAAAGGTTCAGCATGGAAAATTCCAAGAAAGGCTATCTACCGATAGGCCATGGAATTTCTCTCTCGAAGAGGGATTGTCCGACAACACCTCAAGAGAGAGAGCGTATGGGTAGGATTCCATATGCTTCGGCAGTGGGATCTATCATGTACGCCATGACATGTACACGACCAGATGTGGCATACTCACTAGGGGTAGTGAGTAGATACCAATCTGATCCAGGAGAGAATCACTAGAAGGTTGTTAAAACCATCCTGAAGTATTTGAGAAATACTAAGGACCAGTGGCTTATATATGGTGAATCGGACTTGAGACTTATAGGGTTTACAGACTCTAGTTTCCAGTCTGATCGAGATGATAGCAAGAGTGTGTCAGGATTTATTTTTACCCTTAATGGTGGGGCTGTCTGCTGGAAGAGTTCCAAGCAGCACACTGTGGCTGATTCAGTATGCGAGGCGGAGTATATTGCTGCATCAGATGCTGCCAAAGAAGCAGTGTGGCTGAGGAAATTCATCACCGAGCTCAGAGTAGCACCCTCCCTTGTTGGTCCAGTTCTGCTCTACTGCGACAGCTCTGGAGCCATTGCTCAGGCGAAGGAACCAAAGGCACACCAGCGGACAAAGCATATTCTGCGCCGCTACCATCTCATCCGGGAGATCATGGATCGAGGTGACGTCGACCTTCAGAAGATCGACGGGAAGGAGAACCTGGCCGACCCATTCACTAAAGCCATTGCAGTGAAGGAGTTCAACGACTACAATTCGAAGATGGGTATTAGATACTGCACCGATAGGCTTTAGGCCAAGTGGGAGATTGTTGGGAATAGTGTCCTAAAGCCAATCGTCAGCCTGTTGACGGTTGTGCTCCTTTTGTATTAGTACATGAATTATAAATAAATAAAAGTTATTTTGATATTTTTTCATCACAAATATTTATCTTCTAATGAATTCCTGTGTTGTGATGAAGTCCTTAGGACTATTTAGACTTGACAAAGGAGGATTTGTCGTTTAGTCCTTAAACATGTTCGCGACCAAATGATACGTTGTTACCAAGGACGACAATATTTATCGAGCATAGATCGTTGTGTGCCATATGGGTTGGTTGTCCTCATAACCAAAGAGTGTGGAGACACTGGTATGGCATACAGGTGAGATGTAATGGTACATCTGCACTGAACGTGACCAACTACGGAGCTATTTCTGCTGTCAAGATTTGCTCCGATGGGATATGGGTATAAATGTCCCTCCGACCTGAGACCGCCACGGTGACTTGCAAGCAACTCACTGCACTTAGGCACTGGACTACCTGAATTTCTAATTCAGTGATGGAAGGTTGCTGGGTGTAGTCAAGTACTTGACTTGTCGGTGCGTGTGTCAAGATGGGATTGACCACTCCAGTTTAGGAGCTGTGTACAGTCGTGTTTCAATTTAGCAAAACCTTGGCCAGGGTAGTCCTAGTGAGGAGTCACAGGACTAATTGAGTTGAGCACGATTCGGATGATATGATCATGGTTGACAGTTTAACTCTGAGTCATCCTAAACACAGGGGTCAAAAGGGATGAATTATACGGTAACCATATTCACGTAGGTTCTGAATGTTGCGATTGCGATTATTCGACCTATCCGGTCGTTGGGTACCATTGCTAGATGGTCACTTCGATTAGTACAGAAATTGGTTCCTGTGCTACCGGCTTAGGTTCGAACCTGCGGGGTCACACACATTAGAGGTTCCTTTCTGATCTGATGGCTGATTATGAGTCTTATCTATCTAGAACTCTATGATTGAGAATTAGGATTCTCTAATCATGAGTTCCACACATTTTGGGTACCGGGATCAAAATTTTGAATTTCGAATTTTGAATTTGAAATTTGAACTCTTTGATCAGGGTTTCATATCGATGGTCTCTGATGCCTGATTGCCCATCGGATTTGGACTCAACATTTATGAGAGGTTTAATTAGTGATTTAATCACTAATTAACTCAATTTGATTGAGTAATTATTTTTGGATCAAGTCCAATTGAATTGGATTTAGTTTGGATTGACCCGATTAGGTTAAATGTTGACCTAATCGCTAAGGTGGTTTAGTCCCTAATTTGATCAGGGGTTAGGTTTAGTTAATTTCTGATTTGATTAGAATTTTATTAAGCCTAATTAAGCCTAATTATGTTGGGTTTAATTTGGTCTAATTGTGCTCAACCTATTTTAAACTAGGTTGGCTCAATTTGAATCAAACCACCTTGTTTTAAATTCCCTGCGTCACCCAACTTCCTTGCACCCATTTGAATTCACGAGAAGAAACTTCTCATGAAATTTTTCTCACGTAAAACCCTTCCCCACGTCCTCATTTGTGCGCCATATGGATGGATAAATTAATTAGTTAGCCATTCAAATTCAAAGCATGTTTGAATTTGAATGGATAACTTATCACTTGCCCTTTCATCCTTATCCATTTTGTGCGCCACATTACTTACACGAGAAAAGGTTTCTCGTGAAACTTTTCCATGCACAAAGAGCCATGCCCCTTCTCTTCTCACGCCCAAAAGGATAGGGATAAGTTGGTTTTTGTTTGAATTCAAATTTGATTTGAATTCAAATGTGTAACCTCTTGTCTTTATCCTCTCACGCGGATAAGACACGTTCGATGTTGTTTTAAAAAGAGGAGAAAGGTGGGACGTGCATAGAAAAATTAGGAGAGAAACTTTGGGGCATGAGGAAGGCTTCTGCGCAAGGTGAAGGTCCAAAACCTTTCGAGAGAAAAAGAAAGAAAAGAAAGAAAATTGGGCGCAGGGTTTTTGGTGTGTACCCTAGGGTTTCTACCTAGGGTTCGGGAAGTGAGATTGGTGTGCCACGAGTGTCGTGAGTCCACCAAATTTCAGAGAGAGATCCAACAGCCTCTCAAGTAACTGTGTATATGATCTGGAGCATCTGAGAAGTCGGCACACATCAATCAAAGGAGTTCGATCAACATCTGCCATCAAAAGGGTGAAATCACGAACTAGCATTCGTGAGGAGCTGATCAGACGGGAGCTTCGTGTGGATGATCCACAGAGGCCAGACAGTTGGGTGGCTGCGACGTGATGATCAGAGCCCTCCGACGGTGATCAGATTGCGGTGATCGACTACCCACAAAAGGTGATGTGTTCTGAACACAGTACTGTAAAATATTTACTGATTCAAATTTGAATTTCAAATTTAAATGCATGCGTTGTATCATATTTAGATCCTAGTGTAGGGTTAATTAGTATTAATTAATGAGATTAATTAATAATTCTACTGTAAAATAGTAATTTTGAAAAAGTTTTAAAATTACCATTTTGCCCCTGCACTAAATTTTCGCTTCATCATATACATTTATAATTAGCACAATCATCAAACGATTAGCTTTAGAACATATTTTTCAATAGGTACAACCACTATATTGGCATTCAATGTCCCAAGGTAGAGATGGGGTTGGGCTCAATAACTGTTAGGTGAGGATCTCAATGATGGTTTTGCACCTACTGGTGAACGATGGGTCTGACTTAACTGAGAAATATGCTAATAACTATTAAGTGAGACCACAGGACTTAGAGACCAAGCCCGTTGTGTCTTGCTTAGTGAAGCAATAGATAAGGTATTATCAACTCATTGGTCTATGCTCATCAATAATTGTTAGATGAGGTGTGTATAGATTAATGGGACCACAGTACCCATCTGAAATCAATCATGTATAGATTTTCATTTCTTCATCCGAGAGTATGGAAAATTCAAAAAAATAGTGAGAGCCTTTTATTTATTTTTAAAATTCTTAGAATAAATATTTTATAAGTATAAATATCTAACTAAAATTATTCTCTCTGTAGATAACCATGTCGAGTACAAACCTCTTAGCTTGTATCCTTGATACCAATAAGTTAACCGATACAAACTACAAAGACTGGCTCTAAAATTTGAGAATCGTTCTCAGTTTCAAGAAACTTGCCCATGTCCTTGATCAGGATGCGCCTATGTTACCAGCTCATCCATCCCCTGATCAACAAGCCACACTTGAAAAGTGAATGGATGAGGACAACAAGACAAAGTATTATATTTTAGCATCCATGTCCAATGATCTTTAGCGACAACATGAAGATATAAGAACTATTAAAGAGATGCTGACTCACCTACAAGAGTTGTATGGTGAGCAAAGTGACATAGCTCACTTTGAGGTCTCCTGGAGACTATTAAGAGAAAAAATACGTAATGGATAGTCCGTCAATGATCATTATTTGATAATGATCAAGGACATCGAGGAGCTTCAGAAGCTTGGGATGAATATGGACAAGAAATTATAGGTGGATTTGATCCTCCAATTTCTTACTGATTCATATGGGCAGTTCATCATGAACTACCATATGAATAAAATTGATAGCACTTTGTCTGAATTACTAAATATACTGGTAATAGCTGAGGACACCTTAGAAAGTTCAAGAGATATAGTTCTGACTGTGGAGTGGGCTTTCTCTAAGAGAAAGTCTTCTTTCAAGAAGAAGAAGAAGAAGCCTGCAAAGAAGCAAAAGAATGAGGCCAAGCCCAAGAGGCAGGTTCCGAAGAAGGCTGACGATAAAGAAAAGTATTTTCATTGGAATGTTGAAGGCCACTAGAGAAGAAACTGTCCAGCCTACCTGGCGACTATTAAGAGCAGGAAGAAGGATGGGCCTTCTGGAGGTCCATCTGATATGCTTGCTATTGAAACTAATCTAACGATTTTCTCTTCTTTTAGCTAGATTCATGATTCTGATTCAAGTTTTTATTTGTATACTTCTATGCAAGGTCTTAAAAAAGTGAGAGGACTGAGAGAAGGTGAGATCACTCTCCAGATTGGCAATGGAGTAAGGGTTGCTACTGTAGCAGTCAGAATCTATCCTCTGCGATTATCGTTAAGAATTAGTTTAATTTTGAAAGACTGTTATTATATAACTATAGCCAGTAAAATTTTAATTTTCATATCTGTGCCAGCACAGGATAATTATAATTTTTATTTCAATAAAGATATATATTTGATTTATTTTAAAAATAAAGTTATTACACATGCTTTCTTGATTGACGGTCTTTATCATTTATATATGGATGCAAGTGTAAATATTAATGAGCAACTGTTGGATTTCGGGATTTGAAGCTTGTATATGTATTTCAAAACTTAATTTTTTAAATATCATAGTAGAGAATAAGATTAAAATAATTTTAATCTAAATTTTGTATGCATAAAAATATAAAATCACATGGATCTATTTCATACGCTGAAATTGATATATACTAAAATTTAGATTGTGATCAAATCACATATTTGTTTCGCAATCTCTTTTTTTAAAACTGGATCTGAAAGAGATGAGGCTCTCTGTTAGCCATATAAGTATTTGACCTCTATGAGTATCCACTCGGGATCAGCTTGGAACAGCCCTCTATAATCTGAATTTTGATTCTCCAAAATTCAGCCTGCTGAATCTAAACAAAGCTTGGATCACGATCAACACTTGATCTTTTTCTTTGATCTTCTTCTTCTCCTCTTCTCTAAAGTTTTTTCTTGCTATGTACTGCTACCAGATATTAAAAATTAGTATAAAAGAGGTACCCAAACTTCTTTGGGCATAGAACACCTTGGGATGCGCATCCCAAGGGAAGGGCGTGTAGAATGCCCAAGAGAAGAGAAAAGGGGAGGAAGACAGGGTGTGGAGAGAGCCTTTGGGTGTGAGGGGCTGCTAGTTTGGATGCTCTAGGGACTTTAGGTGAGGTCTCATTAAATTGGCATGAAGATTGAATCCTTTTCAATCTCATAATATAAATCCTACTTACATTAGGATTACTATTAACTTAAGTTATCCAACTTACATTAGGAAGCCAATTAGGTGCCAACTATTGGAGCCCTTGCACCTATACTTAGACACCCTCTTCTACACCTAAGAGACACCTCATATGAGAACTAAAGGCCCTCTAATCAATGGACATATCCCAATTGAATAATTTAAAGTGGTGTCTCATAATAACTATCAAGGAGATTCATAAGGGACTTGCATCATTAATTTATGTGATCTATAACCTTAAATATCCAATAATTGGAGTCTCATAAATCTTATTCATATAGATAATTAGTAGATAATTAAATTAAAATTAACTTATTAAATAAGTAATCCTAACTGAAAGAGAAATTGGATCCAACCATGTGTTAGCAAGGTTACCATGAACCCAATGGGTTTCTCTAAACCCAATTGACACTTCATAAGATCAATTACTAATTCCAGACATGATCTCTTTATTGTGTAACCTCATAGATTTAATTCTATCTGGTAGTGAGACATACAATGATCTCTATCATGGTATCGTTGAAAGTCTTTTCAATGGGTTGAAATAATTATACTCTAACTCAATCAAGGATTGTTGATCCAAAATAATCCTAGTGAGCTCTTACAATTTACCAGTGACACTTAGCAGCATATAGTGGCAACCCAGTAGAACTGAAATGAATCTCTTGGTGTAGCTAACGTATGATTCAGTCCCTTTATTGTAAATTCTGACTAGATGGCAGGTCATGGATAAATCATCAAATCTCAATGTCGGTCATATGATAGATTCGATTAGCTCAAGTCCAGATATGATATCTATGGAAACTCCTTTCCATCAATCACTCTACTATGGCCACAAATTCTTGGACTTAACCTCTCAAATCTCATAGGACTACTCTCTATCAAGGTTGATAGATCTTATCTTGATGTGCATCCTACTCCTATAGTGGACCAACTGTCACTAATATCTACTACAAGGGCTCATTGAGACCTATGTTAATGTGTCAATCAAACTCCAACAGCATCACTACAGGTAGTAGTACCATCTCAAGTCAAAAGGCCAGTCACATAACTACAGTATCGAGACAATCACTTACGATTGAATAGAAATCCAAGTAATCTCTCGTATGGTCATGCTCAGTGCTAGTTGTTCTCTACCAACCACCCACACTATTGAAAAATATATCCCAAAAGCTAGTCATCAAGCTATTGATGGTTGAGTAACCTTGTATTGTAATTGATTTGTTAATAAATAAAATATATTTTTGGCATTTTCATCATAAGTTTTCATCTTCTAATGAACTCCGTTGTTGTGATAAAGTCCTTAGGACTATTTAAGTTCAATAAAGAGAGAATTTATCGATTAGTCCTTAAAACTGTTCACGACCAAATGATAGGCTGTTAATAAGGATGATAGCTTCTATCGAGCATAGGTCACTGTAGGCCATATAGGTTAGTTGTCCTCTTAGCCAAGGAGTGTGGAGACACTGGTAAGGCATACAGGTGAGATATAAGGGTACATCATCATTGAACATGACCAACTCTAGAGTATTTTGCTGTTGAGAATGTCTCTGATGGAATATAGGTATAAGTATCCCTTAGACCTGAGATCGCCTCAGTGACTTGCAAACAACTCACTGTGCTTTGGTACTGGACTGACTGAATTTTTAATTTAGTGACAGAAGGCTTCTGGACACAGTCAAATACTTATGAAGTCAGAGTATGATCAAGATAGGATTGACCACTCCAAGAGTTGGAGAAGAATGAGTCGCTATATTTCAATTTAGCAAAACTTTGGCCAGGGTAATCCATCAGATGGATTTGATATTTTGAAATACAATGTGGACAACCTGATCAGAGTTGACAGTTGAACTCTGAGATGTCATATGAGCATTTTGGTCAAGGGAATAAATTATATGAAAACTATATCCGCATAGGTTCTAAGAATGTTGTCTACACATTCGATCTATCCGACTGTCGGGTACCATTACTAGATGGTCACTTCGATTTGTACAAAAAATTATTTCTATGCTATCGACTTAGGTTCAAACCTATGAGGTCACCCACATTAGAGTTCACGATCTGATTAGATGGTCGATCAACAATTAAGAATCATTCTAGGGTTAAACGATCAATATGATTGACATTTAACCTAGTGCAAGTGTTGCAAAAAGATCGATTAGCAATTCGATTGCTAATTGACTTAATTTGATTAATCCAATGGGCTGAGATTAAGTTTAATTGAATATAATTTAATTAGATTTGATTTAGACTTGATTGGATCAAGTCCAATTGATTTATTGGATAAGCCAAGTGGAAGGAAAAACTAGTCCTAGTTCAATTAGGACTTGGGTCAACCTAATTTCTAATTCGATTAGAAAATTAAATAAGATTTAAATCTAATTTAATCTGATTAAATTAAATTTTTAATTGGATTAAGACTTATTTTAATTGGGTTGATTTGGTTTTGGTTTGATTTGCTTTGAAAAATCAGATTGGAACAACACAGATTGAATCCTAGTAAGACTAGGATTCCACCTTGTGCCAATTTAGCCCCCACACCCACTCTCTCTTATCCCACGCCCACTCTCTCTTATTTTGTGTGATGAAACATCTCTCTCAAATCTTCACACATGCCCAAAACTTTCCTCTCTTTCTCTCTTACATGGAAAGTGGTTGTGGATCAAGTCAAAGTAGGAATTAGTTTGGATTTCAAATTCTATGAGATAGAGTTTTAGGAAACCAAAACTCTTTCCTTATGGCACTGATTTTACTCAGATATTTTTTAAGATTTTCATAGATTTTATGTTACATAATATGCATCCTTTTTTGGTGGTCCATGCACAGAAAAAAGGAGGGGGCCCCAAGAGTTGGGCGCCCCTTGTCTTGCCATGTTTGGATAATCCTTGACTAGGTATTTGACCTAGACAAAGACTCTATCATATCTCTCTATTTAAAATGAATTTTTTCATAAAAGTTTTGTAGAAAATAGAGAAAAGAGAGACCTTCAGGTGTGCAAAAATTAGGAAGAAATAAGGGTGGGGCATGGAGATACAATAGATACAAGACTAGGTATCTAGGTGAGAGAAAAGAAAAGAAGAGGGTCTTCTTCTAGGGTTGCTGTGTTCACCTCTTCCCTTCCTCCATCTTAATTTTTCTAAGAGTGTCTCAAATCTAAAACTCCTTCTCCTACTTCTCATCTTTAAAAGAGTTCAAATCAAGAAGAAGAAAGCATCTGATCGACAATCGAAGAAGGATCAGCCCAGTACTAGCATAGTATGCTGATTTTCTGGATTAGGACTTCTGATCGTGATTCGTGGGCTCGTGTGGATGACTCCTAGAGGCTGGATGCATGTGCAGCTCACAACATCATCCTCAAACTTGGATCAATAAAGTTAGAACGTCTAACTTACAAGGTAATAGATCTGATCTATTATATTTTACATACATTAGATGTAGTATAGAAACATGTTGATATGATCAACATGTAGTTCTTGCTCTATATATTTTAATTTTTGATTTAATATTATGTAATAATCATGTAATAAGATCATAGATCTAGGGATTCTCTGATTTTATATTATAAATTTTGATTTAAAAGAATTTCAAGATCTAACACTGAAACCTTAGATCTGGTTCCTTCAATTGGTATCAGAGCCTAGGTTGTTTATTACATGATTATTTATACATGCTTAGATTATTTCTTAGATTAGATCTAATTTATAATTTGATTGTTAAATCTAAAATTAAAATTTTTAGATCAATCATGAATTGTATGTTGTCCTACTATAAGTTTTATCCCTTACAGTGCAAAGGTTGTCCTAGTTCGTGTAGATCTATCTTTAATTATAAATTATTAGATATGATCTAGATTAAATTTATAATTTATTAGATTTAAAAGATGTATAAATCTAAAATAAAATCTCTTTGTTAATAATTTTTGCACAAAGAACCATCATATATTTGTTTGGGAAATTTGAGTAGTTTAAAGTTGAAATTGTTTCAATTACATGAACCTGTTTAGATTAGATCTAAAATAGTTTCATGCTTATTTCACTTGCATTTTGATTATGAATAAAACATGCAACTTGGTTGGTAGAACCATATTATAAAAATAATTTACAAATATAAAAATTATTTTTGAAAAGTCAAACCCCAACCCTCAACCCAAAACTTAATTGAGAATTAAGAAGTTGTTTGATTAGGTTCTAGTATTGTGAATTGAAGAACCTAAAATACAAACCATATCACATTGGATTAATGGGTTAGTGAGAATTAGGTCCATTAATTGGGTTAGACCAAAGGTTAGATTAAAGATGGACTTAACTAGAGAATTGACTAAATCTAATCAATTGTTGTCTTAGATTAGGTCAAGGATTCTCTAGATCAATTACAATAGTTGGAGTTGGTCAAGTCCATATCTTTAACGAGACCAAATAGACTTGATTCTTAGCTAAGCGGTCTAGCACGAACTGTTAGGTTGATCTAATCGAAACTAATTAAACTAGTTGGTGTCTAAGGTAAATCAGACTAGTGGTTTTTAATTGGGAGCTTGCTTACCTGGCCATTTCTGATAGTGTCTAAGGCAAGCTTTGGCAGACCCTCCCACTGATCGAACTTATCTGGTCTCTTGGTAAAATTTTATTTTGATTGGATCACTTGATTATTCGAGCTGACCTATGTTAACTAAGTAAATTAGTATGACTGATTTAGGTGCTCCTAGACCAGTCCTTTTAATGGTCTCCCTTAAGCTGACTTGGTGAAGCCAGTGGGAGGATCATAATAAGCTGGTTCATCTGACCTCCTCCTCAAAATCAATTAAATTTTCTAAAATTATTAGATCCTTAAAATAAAATAGTTATGGTGATAACTAGATCATAGCCTCCCATTAAGTGGATGATAATGAATCCATCAGTTGGATAATCATTGGAGGTCCAAAGGTCTGGTGCTTATCGGGTGATGGAATTGTCATTCATAATATGATTTCTTGACTATATCTTTCTAAATGGTGGTTAGGTTAGCCAACCAAAGTTGGGCCTAATCATTCATTGGCTAGATGGGCCAAGTATGGTCATGTTAATGGTTGGACCTAACCAGACCTTTTCAGTGGAGCCCAAAGCCTACTGATTAGGGATTGGAGCAAAATTAAAATTACTAAAAATTATTTAGAGAAATAATTGGTTAGAAACCTACCCTTAGATATACATGGGTTGGCCAACCAAAGTTGGACTTGTGTGTAGTCTAAGTGAATTCTAGTACCCACTAAGGAATTAAGAAAATTCCTCGAATTGGAGGTAGAGGCTATCAATTCGAATAAAATAGTGGAAGAAACTTTTTTATTAAAGTCCAAATCTTTAGGTTTAATGAATCAATTACTAATTAGGTTATGGTTTTCCTTTGTGCAGATATGGCCACTTCCCTATCGCTTCGATCATTGTTAGACAATGATAAGTTGGTGGGACCCAACTTCGATAGCTGGTATCGAAAGTTGAAGATAGTCCTGGAGCATGAACGGATCCTATATGTGATAACGGATCTTGTACCTAAGGAGCCAGCTGCCAATGCACGTGGAACAGTCAGAGACACTTACCAGAAGTGGCTCAGTGATCGGATCACGGTGCGCTGCATCATGCTGGCTGCCATGAGCAACAAGTTCAGTCACAGATTTGAGACGGCTTAGCCAAAGGACATGCTTCAAGTGTTGGAGGATGCCTTTGGCACACCCGATGACGTGGAGAGGCACAAGACTAGTTGTGCCATCTTTAATGCCAAAATGCAGGATGGTACCTCTATCACTGATCATGTATTGTACATGATCGAGCTAATAGAACGTTTGAGCAACCTCGACTTTTCCTTGCATGAGCAACTTGGGAAAGATGCAATATTGAACTCGCTGCCCAAGTCTTATCTCCCATTCCTCACTCATTATAGAATGTCAAAGCCTGAAGTAAACTACCATGGGTTACTGGGGTTGCTTCAGAACTTTGAGAAGGATCACCAACTCCACAAGGAGTCGGTGAACTTAGTGGGAGGTACATCTTCTAATTTTTTACCTTTTATGAAAGGAAAGAAGAACAAGAAGAAGAAAGTGAAGAAGGTGCAAGTTCAGGCTGGGACATCTGTGCAGGGCCAGACCAGAAAGATCAAGCCTGATAAGAGTTTATTCTACTGGCAAGCACTATAGATTAGATAGTATTGGATATAAAATAATTCCAGCCGAAGTTCGTAAGAGGCCAACCCTCCCAGGACTCTTCCGGCTTTCGACCTTGTGCAGCATCTTTCTGAACTCCCCCGACCATCTGAGCTTCTACAGTAAGTGAATTTCATTCGAACTTCTATTGCAAGCAGACTTCAGCTGAGCTTCTACAATAAGCGATCTCCATCTGGGCTTCCACAGCAATCGGTCTCCATCCGAGCTTCTACAGTAAGCGGCCTCCTTCCGGACATCTGCAAGAACCAGACTCCGTCCGAATTTCTACAGTGGATGGATTCTAGATGAACTTCTACAACGGATGGGCTCCAGCAGTCGCATTTCTACAATGACAGACTGTCTCCGATGTCTTCCATACTTCTCCAGCCATCAACCTTCAACAGCACCAACCGGACTTCAACAGTGCCAACCAGACCCCTCCAACGAATAAATTCCCTCCGAACACCTCCAGTGGTCGACCTTCCACAGTGTCCTCCAGATTCCTCCAACAGACGAACTCCTACCATGCCCTCTAGACTTTTTCAAAAATGAGCTCCTTCAGTCATCTATCGGACTGCTCCAAATGCTCTCTGGGCTTCACTATCAGCTGATTTTCTACAATGATCGACCACTCTCCGAATCTCTTCCAGACTTCCTCCTACCACGATCAACTTTACTCTGAGCTTCTTTCGAACTTCATCAATGTCCGAACTTCTCCAGCAGCAGGACTTCTATAGTAACCAGACTCCATCTGATCGCCTTCCAAATTTCATCCAAGCTTCTATAGTATGCAAATTTCGTCCGAACTTTTATTGCAAGCGGACTTCAGTCGAACTTCCACAATAAGTGGTCTCCATCCGGGTTTTCATGGCAACCGATCTCCATCCGATCTTCTACAGTAAGCGACCTCCTTTCGAACTTCTGCAAGAATCGAACTTCATCCAAACTTCTACAGTGGATGGATTCCAGACGAACTTCTACAACGGACGGGCTCTGGCAGTCGGATTTCTACAGTAATCGACTGCTCTCCGAATCTCTTCCAGACTTCCTTCTGTCACGATTGACTTTACTCCGAGCTTCTTTCAGACTTCATCAATGTCTAGGCTTCTGCAGTAGTAGGACTTCTATAGCAACCAGACTCCATCTGACCACCTTCTGAATTTCATCCGAGCTTCTACAATAAGCGAATTTCGTCTGAACTTCTATTGCAAGCGGACTTCAGCCGAACTTCTACAATGAGCGATCTCCATCTGGGTTTCCACGGCAACCAGTCTCCATCTGAGCTTCTACAGTAAGCGGTCTTCTTTCAGACTTCTGCAAGAACCGGACTCTGTCCGAACTTCTACAGCGGATGCATTCCAGACGAACTTCTACAACTAACAGAGCTCCAGTAGCCAGATTTCTATAGTGACCGATTGTCTCCGATGTCTTCTGTACCTCTCCAGCAACAACCTTCAGCGGTGCCAACCGGACTTCAACAGTGCCAACCATACCCCTCCAACGGACAAATTCCTTTCGAACCCCTCCAGCGGTCGACCTTCCATAATGTCCTCCAGACTCTTCCAGTGGACGAACGTCCACAACACCTTTCGAACTCTTCTATCGATCAACCTTCTATAGCGCCTTCCAAATTTTGCTATCGATCACCTTCTGTCGGATTTCTCATGCAACTGGACCTCTCCAGTGGACAATCTTCAGACAAGCTTCTACATTAGATAAATTCCAGATGGACTTCTCTAGCAATCGGACTCCATCCGGATTTTTCCAATAGAAAGTTTCCGTCCGAACTTCTAAAGCAGATGACTTCCATCTGCAGCATCAACGCCTAAGGCACCCGACAACAGTTAACTCGTCAGCAACCTCAGAAACATCCGAGCTTCTCTTAGATTGCTGAGATAGGGAGCTATTCCGCTCCACCAGATGTCCCAACCGAGCTTCAGTCGTCCGGCCCGAACTCTCCGGCAAGTCATGACAACGGACACCACTCCACTCTCTATAACAAACTCCACATGGCCCCGAACGGCCCACTACCAGGTAATTATGGACGTCGCTGTCAATCGGTTATGCTCTCCCATCTATAAAAGAGACCCCCCAGATATGTTCTCCTCTAAGCTCTAAGCACTATCTCTAAACTCTGCTAAAATTCTATTCGAGTGCTCCATTTCTGTTGAGGTAGAGTACTGACTTGAGTGTCGGAGGATCTTGTCGAAGCACCCCCAACTCCAGTTTAGACTTTCCTTGCAGGTCCTGATGGCGACCGTGATCCCCTCGACTCCAGCTTCTCTGACATCGACAGAATTCTGCACCAACAAAATTGATGCTAGAGGAAGGGGTGTCTTCGCAGGACCTTTATTCTTAAAGGAGTACTCAACGAGACTGTCCCTAGTCATCTTCTTCGACATCTTCTTCTTCTCTGGCCAGATCCCAACCTGATGCCTCCCTGAAAGGCATCCACCAGGCGATCTATGGCCTCCATGGCCAGATCTCAGCAAGATCCGCCAGCTCCAGCCTCATCTCTAGTTTCCCAGGCTCCTCCTCCGGCAACGACAGTCGACATGGAGCAGTTTGACCAGCTGGTTCAACAGGTCAAGAGCCTCACCGAAGCGATGCAGACCATGCAGCAGCAGTAGCAGCAGCAGCAGCGCAGGCATCTGTGCGGCTGGAAAGAGCATCATCGGAGTTCTAGAATCTGGTGATCGGGCGGCCCACTTAGGCTAGTCACCCTGTATCCCCCGAAAAGGGGAAGCAGAGGGCGGAGAGCCCTCTGTCTGATCATGATTCCACCCCCGAAGGGTCCCTACCTCTGTTCTGCCAGAAGACCCTCGAGATTCGTGATCGACAGGATCTCCTGGATCGAAGGTTCCAAAAGATGAATCGACAGATCGAAGAGCTCCACCATGCTTCTCCTGCTTACGATGAGGATATCTGTACTGACCCTCCTTTTTCTCAAAAGATTATGCAGGAACCGATCCCATCGAACTTCAAGCTCCCCCAATTTGAGAGCTACGATGGGACCTCGGATCTGGTTGACCACCTGGTGGCCTTCCACACAATGATGCTGCTCCATGGCATGGCAGACGCCATCCTGTGCCAAGCTTTCCCATCTACCTTGAAGGGAGCAGCAAGAAATTGGTACTCGACATTGAAGTCGGATACTATCTTCTCCTTTGATCAAATGAGCCACCAGTTTGCAGCTCATTTCGTCAGCAGCCGACGTCTCTAGAGAGGTTCGGAGTCCCTCATCAACATCAAGCAAAAGGAGGGAGAATCCATCCAAACTTATGTCAACCATTTTAACGTCGCCGCATTGGAGGTCCAGAACTTGGATCAATCAGTTGCAATGGCCGCCCTGAAGAGTGGTCTTCAAAAGAATGACTTTCTATTTTCCCTGAAAAAGAAGTATCCCAGGACTTCGCTGATTTGCTGGCTCAGGTCGAAGGATATGCCCGAGCAGAGGAAGCCTTCAAGGTGAAGGATGAGGAGTCCATAAAAGAGTGACAGGTGGGTGACTCCAGCAAGCCCGCAGCTGAAAAAGGGCCAAGTGAAGCTCGATCATGTTCTCGAAATCTCCCCAGACACAAGCGTGTCTGAACTCCCTCTCAAGCTTGTAGGCAGAGAAGCCCGAATTACAGAGTTCGGCGGAGCTCTCCCCCAAAACGATTCCACAGCTATGCCCCACTCAATGCTCCAAAAACTCAAGTGCTAATGAAGATCAGGGAGCAGCTGCCAAGGTCGGAAAGAATGCGCAACCCTAACAAGTTTTGCCTCTATCATCGTGACCACAGCCACGACATGGAGGAGTGTATTCAGCTTCGAGATGAGATCGAAGAGCTCATTAGACAAGATCGGCTCAACAGATTCATTCGACACCGGCCTGAAGGTAGGAAAGATCGACCGAGGGCCCTACCACAACTAGAGCTGCCAAGGAAGGAAGAACAGCCTGAAGATCGATCTCCAATCAGGATCATCAACACCCTCTCTGGAGGACCCCGATGGAGAGCAGCTAGTGGATTGGGCGGACCACCCAAGCGGCAGAGGACTGAAGAATCTATAACCTTTACTGAAGAAGATGCCCAAGAGATTCAATTCCTTCATAATGATGCGGTTGTAGGTTCTTTAAATATTGTTGACTATGATGTACGCCGTATTCTTGTTGATAATGGAAGCTCGACCAATATTTTGTTTTACAATGCATTCTCAAAAATATCCGTTCCGGATGATCGATTAGAGTAGAGAAGCTCCCCATTGGTAGGGTTCACTGACGATGCTGTGCCAGTGGAAGGAGTGATAACTTTGACCGTAGTTGCAGGTCGGTGCCCGAAACAATCTAGAGTGCAAGTGAATTTCCTGGTAGTAAGGGCACCATCTGCCTACAATGCAATATTCAGCCGACCTGGCCTCAACACCCTCCGAGCTGTGGTATCGATCTACTATTTGAAATTAAAATTTTCTACAAGCCAAGGGGTTGGAGAGGTCAGAGGAGATCAAGTCCTGGCAAGACACTGCTATAACATAGCCTTACAAAGAAATGGTCAGTCTGACCCCTATCCGGTTGATGGATTAGACACCCACGATGACCTTACTGAAGAACAGGATGAGCTAATTGAAGATCTTGTCTCAATTTCTTTGAATGATGGGGATGAAAAGCACGTGGTGAAGATCGGCTCCTGCCAGGGAGAAGAGGTACGGACACAGCTCATCAATTTTTTACAAAAGAATGCAGATGTTTTCGCTTGGGTTTTAGCGGACATGCCGTGGATTGATGCGAAAGTCATGGAACACCGTCTAGCTGTTGATCCCAAACATCGGCGATGAAGGAAAATATCTGAGGTCATGCATCGGAAAGGCAGAAGGCAATAGCTGAGGAAGTTGATATACTCCTAAAAGTCGATTTCATCAGAGAAGTTAACTATCCAAACTGGGTCTC
Organism: Elaeis guineensis; assembly: GCF_000442705.2. Classification (NCBI taxonomy): domain Eukaryota; kingdom Viridiplantae; phylum Streptophyta; class Magnoliopsida; order Arecales; family Arecaceae; genus Elaeis; species Elaeis guineensis. The sequence goes on from NC_026000.2 coordinate 72,866,601, forward strand.
CAATATGGTTTCCATCAAAAAGCGAACGGCAAGTGGAGGATGTGTATAGACTTCAAAAATCTGAACAAAGCCTGTCCGAAGGACAGTTACCCTCTACCTAGAATTGACCAATTAGTGGATGCAACCTCGGGCCACGAGCTTCTCACTTTCATGGATGCATTCTCTAGCTATAATCAAATCAGGATGGCACCAGAGGATGAAGAAAAGACTGCTTTTATCACTGACCATGGTCTTTACTGTTACAGGGTCATGCCTTTTGGCATCAAAAATGCAGGGGCAACCTATCAATGGCAGGTGAACAAGATCTTCAAAGAGTAGATTGGCCAAAACATGGAGGTCTACGTGGACGACATGCTTGTAAAAAGTAAATCCTCAACGAACCACATCGCCGACCTTGAGGAGACCTTCAGTGCCCTCCGAAAATACAAGATAAAGCTGAACCCAACCAAGTGCGCTTTTGGAGTAACCTCAGAGAAATTCTTGGGTTTTATGGTATTAGGGTGCGGGATCGAAGCAAATCTGAAAAAGATTCATGCCATGCAGGAAATGACCGCCCCGAAGTCAATAAAGAAAGTTCAGCACCTTACTGGGAGAGTAGCAGCTCTGAATCGCTTCATCTCAAGGTCGGCCGAATGGTGCCTACCTTTCTTTCAGACTCTCAAGCAGCCGAAGAACTTCTGTTGGACCACTGAATGTCAGTAAGCATTTGAAGAATTAAAAAATTATCTCAGCTTACCTCCGCTATTGGCAAAGCCCGAACCTGGAAAGGAGTTGTTCCTGTACCTGGCGGTCTCTCCTGTGGCTCTCGCAGCAGTTCTGGTTAAGGAAGAAGCAAAAATTCAACGACCGATCTACTACATAAGTCGAGTATTGAGAGACACCGAAACCAGGAACACTAAGTTAGAGAAACTAACTAATGCCCTGTTGATTGCAGCCCGAAGGTTCCGACCTTACTTTCAAGGGCACACCATAACACTGCTCACCGACCAGTCGATTAAGGTGGTTCTGCATCGACCAGATGCTTTCGGAAGGATAGCGAAATGGGTGATTGAGCTCACAAAATTTGACATCAACTATCAATCTCGATCGACGATAAAAGCCCAGATATTAGCAGACTTCATAGTGGAATGCACTATCTCGGAAGAAGCCGAATTTGAATAAGGTGAAGCTGACAACCCAAGGCTCCAATCGAACTCTCCTGAAGAAAGAACAGATCTCCCTGATGGTTTTTGGGCCCTCTATGTGGACGTTTCCTCCAACATGTCAAGTGCGGGTGCGGGCCTGATCTTGATCAATTCGAAGGGAATTATCGCAGAGTACGTGCTGTGCTTCAAATTTTCTATGATAAATTACAGAGCAAAATATGAAGCTCTGATTGCAGGACTAAAGATCGCCAAAGAATTAGAAGTAGATCAGCTTCAAGTCTACAGTGACTCCCAATTGGTGGTGGGACAAGTCAGCAGAAACTATAAAGCTCAAGAGGACAGTATGACCAAGTATCTCGAAAAGGTAAAAGAGATCATCCTTGCCTTTGGCAGCTTTGACATCAAGCAGATTCCAAGAGCAGAAAATATCAGGATCGATCTTCTCTCCAAGTTGGCTACACTGGCTCTGGCTGAACTACCCAAGGAAGTCCTCTTCGAAGTTATGAAATGTCCAAGTATGAAAGAACCAAAGCTTGTAATGAAGATCAGCCATGAACTCAGCTGGATTGACCCACTGGTTGCATACCTCAAAGATGGGGTTCTTCCTCATGATGCAAAAGAAGCTCGGAAGCTTAGAAATCAGGCCCCCCAATATATCGTTTATGAGGGCAAGCTGTACAAGAGGTCTACTCTTTGCCCCTCCTGAAATGTCTTCAGCCTTCTAAAGCTGACTTTGCCTTGTGGGAGGTGTTGGGAATAGTGTCCCAAAGCCAATCGTCAGCCTGTTGACGGTTGTGCTCCTTTTGTATTAGTATATGAATTATAAATAAATAAAAGTTATTTTGATATTTTTTTATCACAAATGTTTCATCTTCTAATGAACTCCTGTGTTGTGATGAAGTCCTTAGGACTATTTAGACTCGACAAAGGAGGATTTATCGCTTAGTCCTTACACCTGTTCGTGACCAAATGATACGTTGTTATCAAGGACGACAACGTTTATCGAGCATAGGTCATTGTGTGCCATATGGGTTGGTTGTCCTCATAAACAAGGAGTGTGGAGACACTGATATGACATACAGGTGAGATGTAATGGTACATCTACACTGAACGTGACCGACTCCGGAGCTATTTCTGCTGTCAAGATTTGCCCTGATGGGACATGGATATAAATATCCCTCCGATCTGAGACCGCCACGGTGACTTGTAAGCAACTCACTGCACTTAGGCACTGGACTACCTGAATTTCTAATTCAGTGATGGAAGGCTGCTGGGTGTAGTCAAGTACTTGACTTGTCGATGCATGTGTCAAGATGGGATTGACCACTCCAGTTTAGGGGCTGTGTATAGTCATGTTTCAATTTAGCAAAACCTTGGCCAGGGTAGTCCTTGTGAGGAGTCACAGGACTATTTGAGTTGAGCATGATTCGGATGATCTCATCAGGGTTGACAGTTTAACCCTGAGTCATCCTAAACATAAGGGTCAAAAGGGTTGAATTATATGGCAACCATATTCACATAGGTTCTGAATGTTGCGATTGTGACTATTCGACCTATCCAATCGTCGGGTACCATTGCTAGATGGTCACTTGATTAGTATAGGAACTGGTTCCTGTGCTACCGGCTTAGGTTCGAACCTGCGGGGTCACACACATTAGAGGTTCCTTTCTGATCTGATGGCTGATTTGTTGGGAAATGTATCCCAAAAAGCCAATCGTCAAGCTGTTGACGGTTGAGCAACCAAGTATTGTAATTGATTTGTTAATAAATAAAATATATTTGGCATCTTCATCATAAGCTTTCATCTTCTAATGAACTCCGTTATTATGATGAAGTCCTTAGGACTATTTAAGTTCGATAAAGAGAGGATTTATCGATTAGTCCTTAAAACTATTCATGACCAAATGATAGGCTGTTAATAAGGACGACAGCTTCTATCGAGCATAGGTCGCTGTAGGCCATATGGGTTGGTTGTCCTCTTAACCAAGGAGTGTAGAGACACTAGTATGGCATACAGGTGAGATATAAGGGTACATCATCATTGAACGTGACCAACTCCAGAGTATTCTACTGTCGAGAATATCTCTGATGGGATATAGGTATAAGTGTCCCTTAGACCTGAGATCGCCTCAGTGACTTGCAAGCAACTCACTGTGCTTTGGTACTGGACTAACTGAATTTCTAATTCAGGGATGGAAGGCTTCTGGGTACAGTCAAGTACTTACGAAGTCAGAGTGTGATCGAGATGGGATTGACCACTCCAAGGGTTGGAGAAGAATGAGTCGCTGTATTTCAATTTAGGAAAACCTTGGCCAGGGTAATCCATCAGATGGATTTGATATTTTGAAATACAATGTGGACAACCTAATCAGAGTTGACAGTTAAACTCTGGGGTGTCCTATCATCATTTTGGTCAAGGGGATGAATTATATGAAAACTATATCCGCATGGGTTCTAAGGATGTTGTTCTACACATTCGACCTATCCGATCGTCGGGTACCATTGCTAGATGGTCACATCGATTGGTATAAAATTTTTTCTATGGTACCAGCTTAGGTTCGGACCTATGAGGTCACACACATTAGAGCTCATGATCCGATCAGATGGTTGATCAACGATTAAGAATCATTCTAGGGTTAAATGATCAATACGATTGACATTTAACCCAGTACAAGTGTTGCAGGAGGATCGATTAGCAATTCGATTGCTAATTGGCTTAATTTGATTAAGCCAATGGGCTGAGATTAAGTCTAATTAAATATGATTTAATTAAATTTATTTTGGCTTGATTGGATCAAGTTCAATTGGTTTATTGGATAAGCCAAGTGCAAGGAAAAAACTAGTCCTAGTTCAACTAGGACTTGGGTCAATCTAATTTCTAATTTGATTAGAAAATTAAATGGATTTAAATCTAATTTAATCTGATTAAATTAGGTTAACACCTATTTTAATTGGGTTGATCTAATTTTGATTTGATTTGGTTTGGGAAACCAAATTAAAACAAGTCATAAGACAGAATCCTAGTAACACTAGGATTCCACCTTGCGCCACATAATCCTTCTCCACGCCCTCTCTCTTATTCAACACCAATCTCCACTTATTTTGTGCAACAAAAGCCCTCTCTCAGATCTCTCCCACGTTCACAAAAGGTCTCCTCTCTTCTTTCTTACATGGAAGGTGGTTTGGATCAAATCTAAAAGGAATAAGTTTGGATTTCGAATTATATGAGATAGAGTTTTAGAAATCCAAAACTCTTTCAATTGTGCACTGAATTTATCCAAATTTTTTTTGGAATTTTTGTGGCTACATTGTGCACCATTTTCTGTTGATCCATATATGAAAATATGAAGGAGGTGCTCAAGAGTTGGGCGTCCCTTAACTTGCCATGTTTGGATAAGCCTTGACTAGGTGTTTGACCTAGACAAGGACTCTATCATATCTCTCTGTATAAGATGAGTTTCTTTATCAAATTTTAGGAGAAATTAGAGATTTGAGATACCTTTTGCCATCCAAAAATTAAAGAGAAATACCTTTGGGTCATGGAGATATAAAAGATGCAAGTTAGGGTATCTAGAGAGAAAAATGTGAAGAAGAAGAGGGTCTTCTTCTTGGGTTTTTGTTTTCATATCTTTCCTCCCTCCATCTTGAGTTTTCTGAGAGTGTCTCAGATCTGAAACTCCTCCTTCTACTTTCCATCTTTGGAAGAGTCCAAATCAAGAAGAAGGAGGCACCTGATCAACCATCAAAGAAGGATCAGCGCAGTACTAGCATACTGTGCTGATTTCCTGAAGCAGGACTTCTGATCGAGATTCGTGGGCTCGTGTGGACGACTCCTAGAGGCTGGATGCATGTGTGGCTTGCAACATCATCCTCAAGCCCAGATCAACAAGGTTAGAACATCTAACTTGCAAGGTAATAGATCTGATCTATTGTTTAATACATACATTAGATGTAGCTAGTATAGAAACATGTTGATATGATCAACATGTAGTTCATACTATATTTATATATATTTTAATTTCTGATTTAATGCTATGTAATAATCATGTAATAGAATCTTAGATCTAGGGATTTTTTGATTTTAGAAAATAAATTTTGATTTATTTTAGTCTTCCGCTGTATGATCTTGAAAAAGTTTCAAGATCTAACCCTGAAACCCTAGATCTGGTTCCTACAATTGGTATCAGAGCTTAGGTTCTTTATTACATGATTATTTATACATGCTTAGATTATTTTTAGATTAGATCTAATTTATAATCTGATTATTAAATCTGAAATTAAAATTTTAGATCAATCACAAACTGCAAGGTTGTCCTGCTGTAAGGTTTACCCCTTACAGTGCAAAGGTTGTCCTAGTTTGTGTAGATCTATCTTTAATCATAAATTTATTAGATATGATCTAGATTAAATTTATGATTTATTAGATTTAAATGATATTTAAATCTGAAATAAAATTTCTTTGTTAATAATTTTTGTACAAAGAAATTGTTTAAAGTTGAAATTGTTTCAATTACATGAACCTGTTTAGATTAGATCTAAAGTAGTTTCATGTTTATTTCACTTGCATCTGATTATGAATCAAACATGCAATATGGTTGGTAGAATCATATTGTAAAATTGTTTTACAAATATGAAAATTATTTTTGAAAAGCCGAACCCAACCCTCAGCCCAAAACTTAATTAAGAATTAAGAAGTTGTTTGATTAGGTTCTAGGATTGTGAATTGAAGAACCTAAGACACAAATCATAACACATTGGGTTAATGGGTTAGTGGGAATTAGGTCCATTAATTGGGTTAGACCTATGGTTAGATTAAAGATGGACTTAATTAGAGAATTGACTAAATCTAATCAATTGTTGTCTTAGATTAGGTCAAGGATTCTCTAGATCAATTACAATAGTTATAGTTGGTCAAGTCCATGTCTTTAACGAGAACCAAATGGACTTGATTCTTGGCTAAGTGGTCTAGCATGAACTGTTAGGTTGATCTAATCGAAACTAATTAAACCAGTTGGTGTCTAAGGTAAACCAGACCGGTGGTTTTTAATTGGGAGCCCGCTTACCTGCCATTTCTGATGGTGTCTAAGGCAAGCTTTGGCAGACACTCCCACTGATCGAACTTACCTGGCCTCTTGGTGAAATTATGTTTTGATCGGATCACTGACTATTCGAGCTGACCCATGTCAGCTAGGTAAATCAGTGTGACTGATTTAGGTGCTCCTAGACCAGCCCTGGTCTCCCTTAAGCTGACTTGGTGAAGCCAGTGGGAGGATCATGATAAGCTGGTTCATCTGACTTCATCCTCTATATTATTTAAATCCTCTAAAATTATTAGGTCCTTAAAATAATAAAGTTATGGAGATAACTGAGTCATAGCCTCCCATTAAGGTGTTTGATAATGAGTCTATTAACTCAATAATCATTGCAGACCCAAAGGCCTGGTGCTTGTTGACTAATGGAATTATCACTCATCATATGATGACTTGGAAGTGTCTCTCTAATGGTGGTTAGGTGAGCCAACCAAAGTTGGGCTTAATCATTCGTTGGTTAGATACACCAAGTATGATCATGTTAATGGTTGGACCTAACTGGATCCTTACAGTGGAGGCCAAAGTCTACTGATTAGGTTTCTAGAGCAAAATTAAAATTACTAGAAATTGTTTAGAGAAACAATTGGTTATGAACCTACCCTTAGATGTACATGGATTGGCCAACCAAAGTTGGGCTTGTGTGCAGTCTAAGTGGATTCTAGTACCCGCTAAGGAATTAGGGTAATTCCTCGAATTGGAGGTAGAGGCTACCAATTTGAATAAAATAGTGGGAGAAACCTTTTGATTAAAGTCCAAATCTTTAGGTTTAATGAATCAATTACTAATTAGGTTATGGTTCTCTTTTATGCAGATATGGCCACTTCCCTATCGCTTCGATCATTGTTGGACAATGACAAGTTGGTGGGACCCAATTTCGGTAGCTGGTACTGAAAGTTGAAGATAGTCCTGGAGCATGAACGGATCCTATATGTGATAATGGATCCTGCACCTGAGGAGCCAGCTGTCAATGCACGTGGAACAGTCAGAGACACTTACCAGAAGTGGCTCAGTGACCGGACCACGGTGTGCTGTATCATGCTGGCTGCTATGAGCGACGAGTTCAGTCACAGATTCGAGACGGCTCAGCCAAAGGACATGCTTCAAGTGTTGGAGGATGCCTTTGGCACACCCGATGACGTGGAGAGGCACAAGACTAGTTGTGCCATCTTCAATGCCAAAATGCGGGATGGTGCCTCTGTCACTGATCATGTATTGTACATGATCGAGCTGATGGAACGATTGAGCAAGCTCGACTTTTCCTTGCATGAGCAGCTTGGGAAAGATGCAATACTGAACTCGCTGCCCAAGTCTTATCTCTCATTCCTCACTCATTATAGAATGATAAAGCCTGAAGAGAACTACCACGGGCTACTGAGGTTGCTTCAGAACTTTGAGAAGGATCACCAACTTCACAAGGAGTCGGTGAATTTAGTGGGAGGTTCGTCTTCTGGTTCTCGGCCTTTTAAGAAAGGGAAGAAGAACAAGAAGAAGAAAGTAAAGAAGGTGCAAGTTTAGGCTAGGACATCAGTGCAGAGCCAGACCAAAAAGGTCAAGCCTGATAAGAGTCTATTCTACTGGCAAGCACCCTAGATTAGATAGTGTGTCAGATATCTACTTATGGCACTGTAGGCTAGGTCATATAAACAAGAACAGAATAAACAGGTTGACTCAAGAGGGAATCCTCGAAGTTAGTGATTGTGAATCACTTCCAACCTGTGAGTCCTGTCTTCTTGGTAAAATGATCAAGTCACCTTTTACTGGAAAAGGTGAGAGAGCTACTGAGCTCTTGAGCCTAGTACATACTGATGTATGTGGGCCCATGAGCACCAGTGCTAGAGGTGGATATTTCAACTTTATAACTTTCACGGATGACCTATCCCGATATGGATATGTCTATCTAATGAAACATAAGTCGGATTCATTTGAAATGTTCAAACGATTCTGAAGTGAAGTAGAAAAATAAACTGAGAAGAGTATTAAAACTCTTCGATCTGATCGAGGAGGAGAATACCTTTCTAGTGAGTTTCTCACATATCTAGGAGAGAATAGGATTCTCTCCCAATGGACTCCTCCAGGAACACCACAGCATAATGGTGTGTTTGAAAGGAGGAATCGGACTTTGTTAGACATGGTCCGATCCATGATTGGTTTTTGCTAGCTTGCTGATATCCTTTTGGGGATATGCACTCGAATCGGCCTGTTATATGTTAAATAGGATTCCAAGTAAGTCTGTAATTAAGACTGCATATGAGATATGGACAGGGCGTAAGCCAGTACTTTCACACCTTAGGGTCTGGGGGTGCCCGGCCTATGTCAAATGATTAGTCACAGACAAACTTGGACCTAGGTCTGACAAATGCTCATTCATAGGGTACCCCAAAGAGACAAAAGGATATTTTTTCTACCATGCTGATGAACAAAAGGTGTTTGTCAGCCTTAAGGCAATCTTTTTAGAAAAGGAGTTCCTTGGTGAAGGAACCGTTGCCTCTAAGGTTGAACTTGATGAAGTTCAACAGGTAGAAGGACCGACACCAATAGCTGAACCTGAGTCGGATATGATTAGATCACATCCGGAGCCTAATATACCTGCACCATTAAGGCGATCCGGTAGAGTACCGTGTCAGCCAGACAGATACTACGGTTTCTTGGTCTGGGACAGTGATCCCATCGTACTTGATGAGAATAATGAGGATCCGATCACCTATATGGATGCTATGCAGAGATCTGATTCCGAAAAATGGCTTGAAGCCATGAAATCCGAAATGGAGTCCATGAAGGTCAACGATGTATGGACATTGGTTGACCCACCTGAAGGGGTTAAACCCATTGGGTGTAAATGGGTCTTCAAAAGGAAGAGGGGTGCAGACGGAAAGGTGGAGACCTATAAAGCCCGTCTGGTTGCCAAGGGATATCGTCAACGTTATGGTATTGACTATGACGAGATGTTTTTCCCAGTGGCAATGCTCAAATCTATTCGGACATTGCTTGCAATAGCTGCCCATCTGGATTATGAGATCTGGCAGATGGATGTAAAGACAGCTTTCCTGAATGGAGAGCTGACTAAAGAGGTGTATATGATACAACCTGAAGGGTTTACATCCACAGATGAGTCCAAGGTGTGCAAGCTTCAGAGAATCATTTATGGACTGAAGCAAGCTTCTCGGAGTTGGAACATGCGTTTTGATAAGGTGATCAAAACGTATGGCTTCATTAAGAATGGAGAAGAGCCCTGCATCTATAAATGGGCAAATGGTCTAGTTGTGGTATTCCTTATCTTGTACGTGGATGACATTCTCTTAATCGGGAATGACATCCCTGCACTACAAGGAATAAAAGTTTGGTTGTCATCACAGTTCTCCATGAAGGACTTGGGTGAAGCATCCTACATCCTAGGGATGAAGATCTATAGGGATAGATCTAAAAGGATGCTTGGGTTATCCCAGTCCATGTACATAGACACTGTGCTGAAGAGGTTCAGCATGGAGAATTCCAAGAAGGGCTATCTACCGATAGGCCAAGGAATTTCTCTCTCTAAGAAGGATTGTCCGACAACTCCTGAAGAGAGAGAGCGTATGAGTAGAGTCCCATATGCTTCAGTCGTGGGATCTATCATGTACGCCATGACATGTACAAGACCAGATGTGGCATACTCACTAGGAGTAGTGAGTAGATACCAATCTGATCCTGGAGAGAATCACTGGAAAGTGTTTAAAGCCATCCTTAAGTATTTGAGAAATACTAAGGACCAATGGTTGGTTTATGGCAAGTCAGATCTGAAACTTCTGAGGTTCACAGACTCTAGCTTTCAATCTGACCATGATGACAGCAGGAGCGTGTTGGGTTATATATTTACTCGGAATGATGGAGCCATCTGCTGGAAGAGTTTCAAGCAGCATACTGTGGCGGACTCTGTTTGTGAAGCGCAGTACATCGCAGCATCGGATGCTGCAAAGGAAGCTGTGTGGCTGAGGAAATCCATCACTGAGCTCGAAGTAGCACTCTCCCTCGATGGTCCAGTCCTGCTCTACTGCGACAGCACTGGTGCCATAGCTCAGGTGAAGGAACCCAAAGCACATCAGCGGATGAAGCACATCTTGCGCCGCTTCCACCTGATCCGAGAGATCGTGGATCGAGGTGACGTCGACCTTTAGAAGATCGATGGAAAGGAGAACCTAGCCGACCCCTTCACTAAAGCCCTAGCAATAAAGGAGTTTGACAACCACAAGTCGAAGATGGGTATTAGATACTGTGCCGAGTGGCTTTAGGACAAGTGGGAGTTGTTGGGAAATGTGTCCCAAAAAGCCAATCGTCAAGCTGTTGACGGTTGAGCAACCAAGTATTGTAATTGATTTGTTAATAAATAAAATATATTTGGCATCTTCATCATAAGCTTTCATCTTCTAATGAACTCCATTGTTATGATGAAGTCCTTAGGACTATTTAAGTTCGAAAAAGAGAGGATTTATCGATTAGTCCTTAAAACTGTTCACGACCAAATGATAGGCTGTTAATAAGGAGGACAGCTTCTATCGAGCATAGGTTGCTGTAGGCCATATGGGTTGGTTGTCCTCTTAATCAAGGAGTGTGGAGACACTGGTATGGCATACAGGTGAGATGTAAGGGTACATCATCATTGACCGTGACCAACTCCAGAGTATTCTACTGTCGAGAATATCTCTGATGGGATATAGGTATAAGTGTCCCTTAGACCTGAGATCGCCTCAGTGACTTGCAAGCAACTCACTGTGCTTTGGTACTGAACTAACTGAATTTCTAATTCAGAGATGGAAGGCTTCTGGGCACAGTCAAGTACTTGCGAAGTCAAAGTGTGATCGAGATGGGATTGACCACTCCAAGAGTTGGAGAAGAATGAGTCGCTGTATTTCAATTTAGCAAAATCTTGGCCAGGATAATCCATCAGATGGATTTGATATTTTGAAATACAATGTGGACAACCTGATCAGAGTTGATAGTTAAACTCTGGGGTGTCCTATGATCATTTTGGTCAAGGGGATGAATTATGTGAAAACTATATCCGCATGGGTTCTAAGGATGTTGTTCTACACATTCGACCTATCCGGTCGTCGGGTACCATTGCTAGATGGTCACATCGATTGGTATAAGAATTTATTCCTATGCTACTGGCTTAGATTCAGACCTATGAGGTCACACACATTAGAGTTCATGATCCGATCAGATGGTTGATCAACGATTAAGAATCGTTCTAGAGTTAAATGATCAATACGATTGACATTTAACCCAGTGCAAGTGTTGCAGGAGGATCGATTAGCAATTTGATTGCTAATTAGCTTAATTTGATTAAGCCAATGGGCTGAGATTAAGTCTAATTAAATATAATTTAATTAGATTTATTTTGGGCTTGATTGGATCAAGTCCAATTGGTTTATTGGATAAGCCAAGTGCAAGGAAAAAACTAGTCCTAGTTCAACTAGGACTTGGGTCAATCTAATTTCTAATTTGATTAGAAAATTAAATCAGATTTAAATCTAATTTAATCTGATTAAATTAGGTTAAGACCTATATTTAATTGGATTGATCTAATTTTGATTTGATTTGATTTGAGAAACCAAATTAAAACAAGTCATAAGATAGAATCCTAGTAAGACGAGGATTCCACCTTGCGCCACATAATCCTTCTCCACGCCCTCTCTCTTATTCAACGCTAATCTCCACTTATTTCGTGTGACAAAAGCCCTCTCTCAGATCTCTCCCACGTTCACAAAAGGTCTCCTCTCTTCTTTCTTACATGGAAGGTGGTTTGGATCAAATCTAAAAGGAATAAGTTTGGATTTCGAATTCTATGAGATAGAGTTTTAGAAATCCAAAACTCTTTCAATTTTGCACCGAATTTATCCAAATTTTTTTTTGGAATTTTCATGGCTACATTGTGCACTCTTTTCTATTGATCCATACATGAAAATATGAAGGAGGTGCTCAAGAGTTGGGCGTCCCTTAACTTGCCATGTTTGGATAAGCCTTGACTAGGTGTTTAACCTAGACAAGGACTCAATCATATCTCTCTGTATAAGATGAGTTTCTTCATGAAATTTTAGGAGAAATTAGAGATGTGAGAGTCCTTTGTGCCATCCAAAAATCAGAGAGAAATACCTTTCGGTCGTGGATATATAAAAGATGCAAGTTAGGGTGTCTAGAGAGAAAAACGTGAAGAAGAAGAGGGTCTTCTTCTTGGGTTTTTATTTTCATATCTTTCCTCCCTCCATATTGAGTTTCCTGAGAGTGTCTCAGATCTAAAACTCCTCCTTCTACTTTTCATCTTTGGAAGAGTCCAAATCAAGAAGAAGGAGGCACCTGATCAACCATCAAAGAAGGATCAGCACAGTACTAGCATACTGTGCTGATTTCCTGAAGCAGGACTTCTGATCGAGATTCGTGGGCTCGTGTGGATGACTCCTAGAGGCCGGATGCGTGTGCGGCTTGCAACATCATCCTCAAGCCCAGATCAACAAGGTTAGAACATCTAACTTGCAAGGTAATAGATCTGATCTATTGTTTAATACATACATTAGATGTAGCTAGTATAGAAACAGTTGATATGATCAACATGTAGTTCATACTATATTTATATATATTTTAATTTTTGATTTAATGCTATGTAATAATCATGTAATAGAATCTTAGATCTAGGGATTTTTTGATTTTAAAAAATAAATTTTGATTTATTTTAGTCTTCCGCTGTATGATCTTGAAAAAGTTTCAAGATCTAACCCTGAAACCCTAGATCTGGTTCCTACATGATTATGAGTCTTATGTGTCTGAGACTCTAAGATTGAGAATTAAGATTCTCTGATCATGAGTTCCACACATTTTGGGTACCGGGGTCAAAATTTTGAATTTCAAATTTTGAATTTGAAATTTGAACTCTTTGATCAGGGTTTCATATTGATGGTCTCTGATGCCTAATTGCCCATCGAATTTGGACTCAATATTTATGAGAGGTTTAATTAGTGATTTGATCACTAAATTACTCAATTTGATTGAGTAATTATTTTTAGATCAAGTCCAATTGAATTGGATTCAGTTTGGATTGACTCGATTAGGTTAAGTGTTGATCTAATCACTAAGGTGGCTTAGTCCCTAATTTGATCAGAGATTAGATTTAGTTAATTCTTGATTTGATTAGGATTTTATTGATTTTAATTAAGCCTAATTGTGTTGGATTTAATCTGATCTAATTGTGCTTAACCTATTTTAATTAGGTTGGCTCAATTTGAATCAAACCACCTTGTTTTAAATTTCCTGCGCCACCCAACTTCCTTGCGCCCATTTGAATTCACGAGAAAAAATTTTCTCGTGAATTTTCTCCCACGCAAAGCTTTCTCATGCCCATGTTTCTGTGCATCAATTATTTGGATTAACTTGGTTTGTTACCCATCCAAATTCAAAGGGTTTTTGAATTTGAATGGATAACCAAATAACCATGCGCCAGCTTATCCTCTTTTGTGCGCCCCATATTCCACACGAGAAATGGTTTCTCGTGAAAGTCTCCACACACAAAAGAAGGCCACGCCATCTCTTCTTTCTCGCACAAATGGATGAGGATAAGATTGGTTGGCACTTGAATTCAAATTTGATTTGAATTCAAGTGAGCAACCACCTCTTCTTATCCACTCACATGCTTTCAACATCTCTTGCGATGTTTTATAAAATGAGAAAGGGAGGGAGCATGGGCAATAAAAAAAAAAAAGAAAGAAGAGATAAGAGGCGTAGGGAGGTTCTAGAAAAATTTTGAAGTGTTCAAAATTTATCGAGAGGAGAGAAAAAGGAGAGATAAGTGGGCGAAGGGTTTTTGGTGTGTACCCTAGGGTTTCTACCTAGGGTTCGGGAAGTGAGATTGGTGTGCCACGAGTGTCGTGAGTCCACCAAATTTTAGGAAGAGATCCATCAGCCACCAGATGATCCGGAGCATCCGAGGAGTCGGCACACATCGATCGAAGGAGTTTGATCAACATCAGCCATCAAAAGGTGAAATCATGAACTAGCATTCGTGAGGAGCCGATCTGATGGGAGCTTCGTGTGGACGATCCGCAGAGGTCAGACACTAGTGTGGCTACAACATGACGATCAAAATCCTCCGACAGTGATCAGATTGCAGTGATCGACTACCCGCAAAAGCTGATGTGTTCTGAACACAGTACAATAAAAAGTTTACTGTTTCAAATTTGAATTTTAAATTTAAATGCATGCTGTTGTATCATATTTAGATCCTAGTGTAGGGTTAATTAGTATTAATTAATGAGATTAATTAATAATTCCATCATAAAATAGTAATTTTGAAAAAGTTTTAAAATTAGCATTTTGCCCCTGCACTGAATTTTCGCTTCAAATGGTATCAGAGTATGGTTCTAGAATATGATATACATATGCATGCGTAGATTAAGGTGTAATCTATAAGTTTAAATTTAAAATTCAAAATTTCAAATTTAAAATTCAAAATTCAAAATTTAAAATTCAAAGATTGGAAATTCAAAATTTAAAATTTGGTTGAAATCTCAATTTTAAAATTTGAAATTTGAAATTCAAAATTCAAAATTTAAAATTCAAAGATTAAAAATTTGAAATTTTAAATTTGATTGAAATCTCAAATTTAAAATTTGAAATTTGAAATTTGAAATTCAAAATTCAAAATTTAAAATTCAAAGATTAGAAATTCAAAATTTAAAATTTGGTTGAGTTCTCAAATTTGAAATTTGAAATTGAAAATTTAAATTTTAAAATTGGTATATTTCGATATACTTGATTCAAGTAACAAGTAATCTAATTGGGTTGGTTGCCATGGCCGTCCGGTCATAGGAGAAAAGTAGGGTTTAAAGGCCCTCTCTTCCCATTCGATGGGGTCTCCTATGGTGGTAGGGGTGCCGATGCAATTATATCCATATCGATAAAGCATCGAAAGGACTTAATTATAAAATTTATCATGAATGTGTTAGATTAGGTCTAAAAAAAATTCATGATTTATTTTGATTTATTTTTTGTTATGAAATGAGCAATAGGATTGCTGTTTATGAAATGTGCTGACCCATTTATGAAATGAGTCAACACATTTGGTGAACAGAAAATAAAATCTTTTAAAATTTAAAAATTATTTTCGAAATGCCAAACCCTGACCCATTTGTCCAAGTACTTAATTAAAAGAATTAAGTGTTGTCTAGTAGGTCTAGAATTGTGAATTAAGACCTAAGACAATTGCATAAACTTGTGGGTCAATGGGTTAGATGAATTAGGTCCATAATTGGGTTAGACCTAAGGTTAGCTTAAAAAATGGACTAAATGGAGTAATTGGTCAAATCTAATCAAAAGTTGAATTAGATTAGGTCAAGGATACTCTAGACTCAACTTCAATAGTTGTAGTTGAATGGGTCCATGTCTTTAACTAGACCAAGATGGACTTAATTCATGGCTATGCGGTGGAGCCCTATTTACTAAGTTGGTCAAAATTAAAACTAATGAACCGGTTGGTGTCTAAGGTAAGTTCGACAGTTTTGACCAGTGGTTCTTAAGTGGGAGCTACTCGCATTGATTCGATCATTGACGAGTTAATGGCAAATCCCCACCACTGATTCACTTACCTGGCCAATCTGGTAAGTTAGATTTTGATTAGATCACTTGGTGATTAGAGCTCACCCATGTCATTAGGTAAATCAGTGTGACTGATTTAGGTGCTCCTAATGCCAGCTTTAATTAAATCCTTTTTAATCTGACTTGGTGAAGTCAGTAGGAGGATTGAAATTGGCTGGATGATTTCTTCTCTACTATCCTTTAATAAAATCCTCAAAAATTATTAGGTCCCTAAAATGATTAAGTTATAATGATAACTAAGTCAATGCCTCCCATTATGTGAGTGATAATGAGTCCATTAGTTCAATGATCATTGGAGGCCCAAAGGCCTGGTGCTCATTGGCTAATGGAATTACCATTCATAATATGATAATTTGGTTGAGTCTTTCTGATGGTGGTTAGGTTGGTCGGTCAAAGTCAGGCCTGATCATTTACTGATCTGATTCACCAAATTAAGTCATGTTAATGGTTGGACCTAACCAGATCTTTTCAGTGGAGGCCAAAGCCTACTGATTAGGTTCTGGGGCAAAATCAATTACTAGAAGTTGTTTAGAGAAACAACTGGTTAAGAACCTACCCATAGATGCACATGGGTTGACCAACCAAAGTTGGGCTCGTGTGTAGTCTGTGTGGATTCTAGTACCCATTAAGGAATTAAAGTAATTCCTCGAATTGGAGGTTGAGGCTACCAGTTCGTAAAAATATTGGAAAAAACTTTAAACTAAAGTCCAAGTCTTTAGTATTAATATATGTGCTAATAGAGGTCTGGTTTTTCTTTATACAGTATGGCCACTACCCTGTCGCTCCGATCATTATTAGATAATGACAAGCTCATGGGACCTAATTTCGATAGCTGGTAACAAAAATTAAAAATCGTCCTTGAGCATGAGCAGATCCTTTATGTAGTAACGGATCCAGCACCTGAGGAGCCAGCTCCGAACGCGAGTAAGGCGATCGAGACACTTACCAGAAGTGGCTTAATGACCGCACCACGTCCGATGTATTATGCTGGCAGCAATGAATGATGAGTTCAACTGCAGGTTTGAGAATGCCCAGCCATAAGAGATGCTTCAAATGTTGAACAACTCCTTTGGCACGCCTGACGACGTTGAAAGGCACAAAACTAGTTATGCCATTTTCAATGCTCAGATGAGGGATGGGGCCTCAGTCACTGATCATGTACTGTACATGATCGAGATGATTAAGCGCCTAAGCAAATTGGGTTTTTCTCTGCACGAGCAGGTCGGTAAGGATGCGATCCTTAATTCCTTGCCCAAGTCCTTCCTCCCATTCCTTACTCATTTTCGAATGACAAAGCTTGCAGTAAACTACCACAGGTTGTTGGGGTTGCTGCAGAACTTTGAGAAGGATCACCAGCTCCATAAGGAGTCGGTGAATGTAGTGGGAGGGTCTTCTTCTCATCGTTGATCCTTTGGGAAGGGGAAGAAGAACAAGAAGGTGTAGCCTCATGCTGGGATGGTTGCGTCAGACCAAGAAGCGCAAGTCCGACCAGAGCTAGGTGGAGTGCTTCTTTTGCAAGAAGCAGGGGCATTGGAAGAGGAACTGTCCTCAATACATTGCCTCCCTGGACCCGAACAGGCCGAAGAAGAAGCAAGGTAATTATATGATAACTCCTTGCAACTTTTTCATTTGTGATACTACTGTCTGGGTATTAGATACCGGAAGCCCTTATCATATTTGTAATTCGATGCAGGTCTGCAGGTCAGTAGGAGATTTGATGAAGGCGAGAGGTTCCTGAATGTTGGAGATGGAAGCAAAGTTTCAGTTCTAGCTTTAAGAATCATGAGTCTTGTAATCAATTCTCATAATGTAATTCTGAGTGAATGTCACTATTGTCCAAGCTTTTTATTAAATATTATTTCTGTAGGCCTTTTGGCCATGTACGGTTATAATTTTTTAATAAAAGAAAATATTTGTAACATCATTTTGAATGGTGTTACAATGTTTGTTGGATAATTAAATAATAGAATTTACTTACTATCACAGTCTGTTAATGTGGTTCAAAACTTTGGTAAACGCCCTAGAATAGATAATGTGTCAGAAGTCTACCTTTGGCACTATAGGCTAGGTCATATCAATAAGAACAGGATAAACAGGTTGGCTCAAGAAGGAATTCTTGAACTTGGTGATTGTGAATCACTTCCAACCTGTGAGTCTTGTCTTCTTGGAAAGATGACCAAGTCACCTTTTACTGGAAAAGATGAGCGAGCCGGTGAACTCTTGGGTCTGGTACATTCTGATGTATGTGGACCTATGAGCTCAAGTGCAAGAGGTGGATATTTCTACTTCATAACCTTCACAGATGACCTATCAAGGTATGGGTATGTCTACTTAATGAGGCATAAGTCGGAGTCGTTTGAAATGTTCAAACTATTCCGGAATGAGGTAGAAAAATAAACTGGGAAGTGTATTAAAATTCTTCGATCTGATCGAGGAGGTGAATACCTTTCCAATGAGTTTCTGACATATCTAGGGGAGAATGGGATTCTCTCTCAGTGGACTCCTCTTGGAACACCACAGCATAATGGTGTGTCTGAAAGGAGGAATCAGACCTTATTGGACATGGTTCGATCCATGATGGGGTTTGCTGGTCTGTCGATCTCCCTCTGGGGATATACGCTCGAATCGACTTGTTACCTTCTAAATAGAGTTTCGAGTAAGTCTGTAGCCAAAATGCCATATGAGATATAGATAGAACATAAGCCAGTACTCTCGCACCTTAGGATTTGGGGGTGTCCGGCTTATGTTAAACGTTTAATTACAGACAAGCTTGGACCTAGGTCTGACAAGTGTAATTTTATAGGGTACACAAAAGAGACCAAAGGATATTATTTCTACCTTGCTGATGAGCAAAAGGTGTTTGTCAGCCTTAAGACAATCTTTTTAGAAAAGGAGTTCCTTAGTGAAGAAACTGTTGCCTCTAAGGTCGAACTTGATAAAGTTCGACAGGTGAAAAATCGACACATGTTACTGAACCTGAATCGGATTTGATTAGATCAGATCTGAAGCCCATTGATTATGCACCCTTAAGGCGGTCTGGTAGAGTACCACATCAACCAGACAGATACTATGGTTTCTTGGTCCGGGATGGCGATCCTGTCGAACTTGATGAAAACGATGAGGATCCGATCACCTACATGGATGCAATGCAGAGATCTGACTCTGAGAAATGGTTAGAGGCAATGAAATCCAAAATGGAGTCCATGAAGGTCAACGATGTGTGGACATTGGTTGACTCACCCGAAGGAGTGAAACCCATAGGGTGTTAGTGGGTCTTCAAGAGGAAGAGGGGCGCAGATGGAAAGGTGGAGACCTATAAAGCCCGTCTAGTTGCCAAGGGATATCGTCAATGTTATGGTATAGAATATAATGAGACATTTTCTCCTGTGGCAATGCTCAAATCCATTCGGATTATGCTTGCGATAGCTGCCCATCTAGATTATAAAATCTGGTAGATGGATGTGAAGATAGCTTTCCCAAATGGAGAGCTGGACGAAGAGGTGTATATGATACAACCTGAAGGGTTCACATCCACAGATGAGTCTAAAGTATGCAAGCTACAAAGGTTCATTATGAACTTAAGCAGGCATCTCGGAGTTAGAACATACGTTTTGATAGGACAATCAAAACATATGGCTTCGTTAAAAATGGAGAAAGCCCTGCATTTATAAGTGGGCTAATGGTCCAGTAGTAGTATTTCTTGTATTGTATGTGAATGACATTCTCTTAATCGAGAATGATGTCCCTGCATTACAGGGAATAAAGATTTGGCTATCGTCACAGTTCTCTATGAAGGATCTGGGAGAAGCTTCCTACATCCTAGGGATGAGGATCTATAGGGATAGATCCAAAAGGTAGCTTGGCTTATCCCAGTCCACGTACATTGATACTATGCTGAAAAGGTTCAGCATAGAGAATTCCAAGAAAGGCTATCTACCGATAGGCCATGAAATTTCTCTCTCGAAAAGGGATTGTCTGACAACACCTCAAGAGAGAGAGCGTATGGGTAGGATTCCATATGCTTCGGTAGTGGGATCTATCATGTACGCCTTGACATGTACACGACCAGATATGGCATACTCACTAGGGGTAGTGAGTAGATACCAATCTGATCCAGGGGAGAATCACTAGAAGTTGTTAAAACCATCCTGAAGTATTTAAAAAATACTAAGGACCAGTGGCTTGTATATGGTGAATCAGACTTGAGACATATAGGGTTTACAGACTCTAGTTTTCAGTCTGATCGTGATGACAATAAGAGTGTGTCAGGATTTATTTTTACCCTTAATGGTGGGGCTGTCTGCTGGAAGAGTTTCAAGCAGCACACTGTGGCTGATTCAGTATGCAAGGCAGAGTATATTGCTGCATCAGATGCTGCCAAAGAAGTGGTGTGGCTGAGGAAATTCATCACCGAGCTCGGAGTAGCACCCTCCCTTGTTGGTCTAGTTTTGCTCTACTGTGACAGCTCTGGGCCATTGCTCGGGCGAAGGAATCGAAGGCACACCAGCGGACGAAGCATATTCTGCACCGCTACCATCTCATCCGGGAGATCGTGGATCGAGGTGATGTCGACCTTCAGAAGATTGACGGGAAGGAGAACCTGGCCGACCCATTCACTAAAGTCATTGCAGTGAAGGAGTTCAACGACTACAAGTCGAAGATGGGTATTAGATACTGCACCGATTGGCTTTAGGCCAAGTGGAAGAATGTTGGAAATAGTGTCCCAAAGCCAATCGTCAATCTATTGACGGTTGTGCTCCTTTTGTATTGGTACATGAATTATAAATAAATAAAAATTATTTTGATATTTTTTTATCACAAATGTTTCATCTTCTAATGAACTCCTGTGTTGTGGTGAAGTCCTTAGGACTATTTAGACTCGACAAAGGAGGATTTGTTGCTTAGTCCTTAAACCTGTTCGCGACCAAATGATACGTTGTTACCAAGGACGACAACATTTATCGAGTATAGGTCATTGTGTGCCATATGGGTTGGTTGTCCTCATAACCAAGGAGGGTGGAGACACTGGTATGGCATACAGGTGAGATGTAATGGTACATCTGCACTGAACGTGACCGACTCTGGAGCTATTTTTGCTATCAAGATTTGCTCCAATGGGATATGGATATAAATGTCCCTCCGACCTGAGACCGCCATGGTAACTTGCAAGCAACTCACTGCACTTAGGCACTGGACTACCTGAATTTTTAATTCAGTAACGGAAAGCTGCTGGGTGTAGTCAAGTACTTGACTTGTCGGTGCGTGTGTCAAGATGGGATTGACCACTCCAGTTTAGGAGCTGTGTATAGTCGTATTTCAATTTAGCAAAACTTTGGCCAGGATAGTCCTAGTGAGGAGTCACAGGACTAATTGAGTTGAGCACGATTCGGATGATCTCATCAGGGTTGACAGTTTAACCCTGAGTCGTCCTAAACACAGGGGTCAGACGGGATGAATTATACGGTAACCATATTCACGTAGGTTCTGAATGTTGCGATTGCAACTATTCGACCTATCCGACATCGGGTACCATTGCTAGATGGTCACTTCGATTAGTACAAAAATTGGTTCCTGTGCTACTGGCTTAGGCTCGAACCTGCGGGGTCACACACATTAGAGGTTCCTTTCTGATCTGATGGCTGATTATGAGTCTTATATGTCTGGGACTCTATGATTGAGAATTAGGATTCTCTGATCATGAGTTCCACACATTTTGGATACCGGGGTCAAAATTTTGAATTTCAAATTTTGAATTTGATATTTGAACTCTTTGATCAGGGTTTCATATCGATGGTCTCTGATGCCTAATTGCCCATCGAATTTGGACTCAATATTTATGAGAGCTTTAATTAGTGATTTGATCACTAATTAACTCAATTTGATTGAGTAATTATTTTTAGATCAAGTCCAATTGAATTGGATTCAGTTTGGATTGACCCGATTAGGTTAAGTGTTGATCTAATCGCTAAGGTGGCTTAGTCCCTGATTTGATCAGGGGTTTCATTTAGTTAATTCTTGATTTCATTAAAATTTTATTGAGCCTAATTAAGCCTAATTATGTTGGGTTTAATCTGGTCTAATTGTGCTTAACCTATTTTAATTAGGTTGGCTCAATTTGAATCAAACCACCTTGTTTTAAATTCCCTGTGCCACCCAACTTCCTTGCACCCATTTGAATTCACGAGAAGAAATTTTCTCATGAATTTTTTCCCATGCAAGGCTCTCTCATGCCCATATTTCTGTGTGTCAATTATTTGGATTAACTTGGTTTGTTACCCATCCAAATTCAAAGGGTTTTCGAATTTGAATGGATAACCAAATAACCATGCACCAGCTTATCTTCTTTTGTGCACCCCATATTCCACATGAGAAATGGTTTTTCGAGAAAGTCTCCATGCACAAAAGAAGGCCATGCCATCTCTTCTTTCTCACATAAATGGATGAGGATAAGATTGGTTGGCACTTGAATTCAAATTTGATTTGAATTCAAGTGAGCAACCACCTCTTCTTATCCACTCACACGCTTTCAACATCTCTTGCGATGTTTTATAAAATGAGAAAGGGAGGGGGCATGGGCAATAAAAAAAAAAAAAAGAAAAGAGATAAGAGGTGTGGGGAGGTTCTGGAAAAATTTTGAAGTGTTCAAAATTTACTGAGAGGAGAGAAAAAGGAGAGAGAAGTGGGCGAAGGGTTTTTGGTGTGTACCCTAGGATTTCTACCTAGGGTTCGGGAAGTGAGATTGGTGTGCCACGAGTGTCGTGAGTCCACCAAATTTTAGGAAGAGATTCATCAGCCTCTCAACAAATTATGCAGATGATCCGGAGCATCCGAGGAGTCGGCACACATCGATCGAAGGAGTTCGATCAACATCAGCCATCAAAAGGGTGAAATCACGAACTAGCATTCGTGAGGAGCCGATCAGATGGGAGCTTCATGTGGATGATCCGCAGAGGCCAGACACTAGTGTGGCTATGATATGATGGTCAGAGCCCTCCGATGGTGATCAGATTGCGGTGATCGACTACCCGCAAAAGGTGATGTATTCTGAACACAGTACAGTAAAAAGTTTACTGTTTCAAATTTGAATTTCAAATTTAAATGCATGCTGTTGTATCATATTTAGATCCTAGTGTAAGGTTAATTAGTATTAATTAATGAGATTAATTAATAATTATACTGTAAAATATAATTTTGAAAAAGTTTTAAAATTATCATTTTGTCCCTGTACTGAATTTTCGCTTCAGGAGGTACATGAAGGAGTCTGCGGAAGTCACCTGGGGGCCAGATCTTTATCCCACAAACTGCTCTGATAAGGTTATTACTGACCTATAATGTACCATGACTTCATTGAATATGTCAAAAAGTGTGATCGGTGTCAAAGATATGCAAATATCCAAAGACAGCCCACCTTCGAACTTACA
Source organism: Elaeis guineensis (assembly GCF_000442705.2). Taxonomy (NCBI): domain Eukaryota; kingdom Viridiplantae; phylum Streptophyta; class Magnoliopsida; order Arecales; family Arecaceae; genus Elaeis; species Elaeis guineensis. Next base: position 72,889,875 of record NC_026000.2, read on the forward strand.
CCTTTGAGTGCCCCATGGCCGTTCGCACAATGGGGGATGGATATCTCTGGACCTTTTTCCATGGTGTCTGGGCAACAAAAGTTTCTCCTGATGGCAATTGACTACTTCACCAAGTGGGTCGAAGCCGAACCTTTGGCAAAAATCATAGAAGCTAAAGTGTAGGACTTCATCCGGAAGTCAATCTTTTGTAGGTTCGGCTTACCCAGAACTCTTATTACTGATAATGGGTGATAATTTGCTGGAGCAAGATTTGCTGAATTTTATGAGGACTTAAACATCTTCATAACCTCACGTCAGTAGCCCATCCGCAGGCAAACGGTGAAGCCGAAGTGACCAATAGGACTCTGTTGCAAGGAATCAAGGCGAGACTTGAAAAAGCAAAGGGAACTTGGGCAGACGAGCTTTATCATGTGTTATGGGCATACCGAACTATCCAAAGACTGCCCACAGGGGAGACCCCCTTTGCCTTAGCCTTCGGAACAAAAGCCGTTATCCCAATTGAACTCAAGCTTCCATCGACGCGAGTCATGGCATTCGACGAGTAGCGCAACTCACAGGATCTCAAGGCCAACCTCGACTTGTTAGAAGAAAAGTGGGAGACCGCTCAAGTTCGGATGGCAGCCTACAAGTAGAAAGCAATGCGCTACTACAACTCCCGGGTCAAGAGCAAAGCCTTCAGAGTAGAAGACTTAGTACTTCGGTGAGCCACTGTTTCACAACCTCAGAACCAAGAAAAACTTGCCCCAAACTGGGAAGGCTCGTATAAAGTCAAGGAGGTAGTCCGGTCCGAAACATACTATCTAAAAGAGCTCGAAAGAGCGGACCTTCCGCGATCATGGAATTCGAAAAATTTATGAATGTATTACCGATAACTTTGCCTTAAATAAAAGTTTCATATTCGCATATCTTTTCTTTTGGCATGAGCTTATAATGACAGAGAGTAGCTCCTTCAGACAATCAAAACTAAGCGTGTCAGGAACAAGAGGAGAACCTCATCCCAACACAAACGAAGGCCCGATTATTAAGAGACCGGATGGGGGGAGAGGCCCTCGCAACGGTCCTTATGCGCCCCCACAGCCATGTTAGGAACAGGAGGAGAACCTCATCCTAACATGAGCAAAGTCGAAGATCTGATTATTAGGAGACCATATGGGGGGAGAGGCCCTCGCAACGGCCCTTATGCACCTCCACAACTATGTTAGGAGCAGGAGGAGAACCTCATCCTAACATGAGCAAAGTCGAAGATCCAGTTATTAAGAGACCGGATGGGGGGAGAGGGCCTCGCAATAGCCCTTATGCGCCCCCATAGTGATGTTAGGAACAGGAGGAGAACCTCGTCCTCACATGAGCAAAGTCGAAGATCCGATTATTAAGAGATCGGATGGGGGGAGAGGCCCTCGCAACGGCCCTTATGCACCCCCACAGCCATATTAGGAACAGAAGGAGAATCTTATCCTAACATGAGCAAAATCGAAGACACGATTATTAAAAGACCAGATGGGGAGAGAGGCCCTCGCAATGGCCCTTATGCGCCCCCACAGCCATGTTAGGAACAGGAGGAGAACCTTGTCCTAACATGAGCAAAGTCGAAGATCCGGTTATCAAGAGATCGGATGGGGGGAGAGGCCCTCACAATGGCCCTTATGTGTCCCCACAGTCCTGTTAGGAATAGGAGGAAAACCTCATCCTAATATGAGCTGAAATTGACTGTGTCGGGAATAGGAGGAGAACCTCATCCTGACACAAATGAAGACCTAGTTGTTTAAGATCGGATGAGAAGAAAAACCTTCTCAATGGCTCCTCTACACCCCTACAACCCCGTTAGAAGCAAAGGGAAAACCCTCGCCCAAACATAAAAAAAAAAGAGAGAGAAAAAGGGAAAGCGACGAGCTATGCCAGAGATAAAGAAAAAACAAACTACATCTAAGACACAAGGGACCACATCTCAATGAGGAAGAAAACTCTTGTCAAAAATCCTCAGTCTCTAAGGGGGAACCCAACACTAGTAGGAGAAAATAGACTTTCTCAAAATAACAAGTTTGGGCCCCAAGCTCGAGCATCGGGAGAAAGCATCAAATTTGAATGGCCTCGAAAGGACCTTCGGTCATGAACAAAAAGGGTGAATCAATGCGGCGATGACCAGGAACCTTCAAATAATGTCGACATCGAATAAGTTAAAAGATAAGTGAAGCTCGATAAACGACAACTCAGTGCAAGAATAGACAAGGTAATGAAAAAATTCTTTTTCATTTTATTAGTAAAGAGAGCATTACAAAAGCCTTTGAAGGCCAAAAAAAAATAAAAAAGCAAGAAAAGAAAAGAATACATGGAACAAAAGGTAAGAGAAGCTCTAAGGAAGCTCGGCTTCTTCTAACTTCGGACTCTCGATTCCAGCCATTATCAGAAATTGCTTTAAGTTCTCAACTTCTTCTTCCAGTTCCTTCTTTCTTAACAACATCTCCCGATACATTTGGTGAAACGTCGGCTTTTGCCCTTCGATTTTCGAAGCCTCTTCCTCAGAACTTTGGACTTCACTTCTGCATCCTTGATCGCCTGCTGCTCATAGGTCAGCTGAATTTTCAAATCAAGGGGGGCAACTTCGGCTGTGAAAATTTTTTTGTACTTCCTTCATTCGAAACCCAAACTCGGAAGTAGGCGGACTAGTGTTGGGTATAAAATAACTCCAGCTGAAGTTCATAAGAGGCCAACCCTCCCAGGACTCTTCCGGCTTCCGACCTTGTGCGGCATCTTTCTGAACTCCTCCGGTCATCCAATCTTCTACAGTAAGCGAATTCCGTCCAAACTTCTATTACAAGTGGACTTCAACCGAGCTTCTACAATAAGCGGTCTCCATCCGGGCTTCCACAACAACTGATCTCCATCCGAGCTTCTACAGTAAGCGGCCTCCTTCCGAACTTCTGCAAGAATCAGACTCCATCCGAACTTCTACAGCGGATGGATTCCAGACGAACTTCTACAATGGACGGGCTCCAGCAGTCGGATTTCTACAATGACCGACTGTCTCCAGTGTCTTCCATACTTCTCCAGCCATCAACCTTCAATAGTACCAATCGAACTTCAACAGTGCCAACCAGACCCCTCCAACGGACAAATTTCCTCTGGACCCCTCCAGTGGTCGACCTTCCATAGTGTCCTCCAGATTCCTCCAACGGATGAACTTCTATTGTACCCTCAGAACTTCTCCAATAATGAGCTCCTTCAATCATCTATTGGACTTCTCCAAATACTCTTTGGGCTTCACTATCAGCCGATTTTCTACAGTGATCGACTACTCTCTGAATCTCTTTCAGACTTCCTCCTGTCACGATCGACTTTACTCCGAGCTTCTTCTGAACTTCGTCAATGTCCGGGTTTCTCCAGCAGCAGGACTTCTACAGTAACCAGACTCCATCCGACCACCTTTCGAATTTTATCCGAGCTTCTACAGTAAGTGAATTTCATTCGAACTTCTATTGCAAGCGAACTTCAGCCGAACTTCTATAATAAGCGATCTCCATCCGGATTTCCACGGCAACCAGTCTCCATCCGAGCTTCTACAGTAAGCGATCTCCTTTGAGACTTCTGTAAGAACCAGACTCTGTCTGAACTTCTACAGCGGATAGATTCCAAACGAACTTCTACAACGGATGGGCTCCGACAGCTGAATTTCTACAGTGATCGACTACTCTCTGAATCTCTTCCAGACTTTCTCCTGTCACAATCGACCTTACTCCGAGCTTCTTTTGGACTTCGTCAATGTCCAAGCTTCTCCAGCTGCAGGACTTCTATAGTAACCAGACTCCATCTGACCGCCTTCTGAATTTCATCCGAGCTTCTACAGTAAGCGAATTCCATTCGAACTTCTATTGCAAGCGGACTTCAGTCGAACTTCTATAATAAGCGATCTCCATCTGGGTTTCCACGGTAATCGATCTCCATTCGAGCTTCTACAGTAAGCGGCCTCCTTCCAGACTTCTGCAAGAACCAGACTCCGTCCGAACTTCTATAGTAGATGGATCTAGATGATCTTCTACAACTAATAGAGCTCCAGTAGTCAGATTTCTATAGTGACCGACTGTCTCTGGTGTCTTCCATACCTCTCCAGCATCAACCTTCAACGGTGCTAATCGGACTTCAACAGTGCCAACCAGACCCCTCCAACGGATAAATTTCTTCTAGACCCCTCCAGTGGTCGACCTTCCACAGTGTCCTCCAGACTCCTCCAGCGGACGAACTTCCACAATACCTTTCAGACTCTTCTATCAGTCAACCTTTTATAATGCCTTCCAAATTTTGCTATCGATCGATCTTCTGTCGGATTCCTTATGCAATCGGACCTCTCCAGCGGACAGTCTTCAAACAAGCTTCAACATCAGATAAATTTCAGACGGACTTCTCTAGCAATCGGACTCCAATCGGATTTTCTCAACAGAAAGTTTTCGTCTGAACTTCTAAAGCAGATGACTTCCATCTGTAGCATCAACACCTAAGGCACCCAACAACAGTTAACCCGTCAGCATCCTCGAAAATATCCAAGCTTCTTTTAGATTGCTGAGATAGAGAGCTATTCCACTCCACCAGACGTCCCAACCGAGCTTCAGCCATTCGGCCCGAACTTCCTAGCAAGTCGCGACAACGGATACCACTCCACTCTCTGTAACAAACTTCATGTGGCCCCACCACTCTCCGGCAAGTCGCGATAACGGACACCACTACTCTCCATAACAAACTCCATATGGCCCCGAACGGCCCACTACCAGGCAGTTACGGATGTCGCTGTCAATCGGTTATGCTCTCTCATCTATAAAAGAGACCCCCCAGATACGTTCTCCTCTAAGCTCTAAGCACTATCTCTAAACTCTGCTAAAATCTCATTCGAGTGCTCCATTTTTGTTGAGGCAGAGTACTGACTTGAGCGTCGGAGGATCTTGCCGGAGCATCCCCAACTCTGGTTTAGACTTTTCTTGCAGGTCCCGATGGCAACTGTGATCCCCTCGACTCTAACTTCTCCGACATCGATGGAATTCTGCACCAACAGATAGTGTATCAGATATCTACTTATAGCACTATAGGCTAGGTCATATAAACAATAACAGAATAAACAGTTTGACTCAAGAGAAAATCTTCAAAGTCAGTGATTGTGAATCACTTTCAACTTGTGAGTCTTATCTTCTTGGTAAAATGATCAAGTCACCTTTTACTGAAAAAAGTGAGAGAGCTACTGAGCTCTTAGGACTAGTACATACTGATGTATGCGGGCCCATGAGCACAAGTGCTAGAGGTGGATATTTCTACTTCATCACTTTCACGGATGATCTATCCAGATATGGATATATCTATCTGATGAAACATAAGTCAGATTCATTTAAAATATTCAAACGATTCTGAATTGAAGTAGAAAAATAAACTGGAAAGAGTATTAAAACTCTTCGATCAAACCGAGGAGGGGAATACCTTTCTGGTGAGTTTCTCATATATCTAGGAGAGAATGAGATTCTCTTCCAATGGACTCCTCCAGGAACACCACAGCATAATGATGTGTCTGAAAGAAAAAATCAGACTCTGTTAGACATGGTCTGATCCATGATGGGTTTTGCCAGCTTGCTGATATCTTTCTAGGGATATGCACTCGAATCGGCATGTTATCTGTTAAATAGGGTTCCAAGTAAGTCTGTAATTAAGACTCCATATGAGATATGGGCAGAGCGTAAGCCAGCACTTTCACACCTTAGGGTCTGGGGGTGCCCAACCTATGTGAAATGATTAGTTATAGATAAACTTCGATCTAGGTCTGACAAATGCACATTCATAGGGTATCCCAAAGAGACCAAAAGATATTTTTTCTACCATGCTGATGAACAAAAGGTGTTTGTTAGCCTTATGGCAACCTTTTTAAAAAAGGAGTTCCTTAGTGATGGAACCGTTGCCTCTAAGGTTGAACTTGATGAAGTTCAATAGGTAGAAGGACCGACACCAATAGCTGAACCTGAGTTGGATTTGATTAGATCAGATTTAGAGCCTAATATACCTGCACCATTAAGGTGATCTGATAGAGTATCATGTCAGCTGGACTGATACTATAATTTTTTGGTCCGAGACAGTGATCCCATCAAACTCGATGAGAACGACGAGGATCCGATCACCTATATGGATGCAATGCAGAGATCTGATTCTGAGAAATGGCTTGAAGCCATGAAATTCGAAATGAAGTTCATGAAGGTCAACGATGTATGGATATTGGTTGACCCACCTGAAGGGGTTAAACCCATTGGGTGTACATGGGTCTTCAAAAGGAAGAGGGGCACAGATGGAAAGGTAGAGACCTATAAAGCCCATTTGGTTGCCAAGGGGTATCATCAACGTTATGGTATTGACTACGATGAGATGCTCTCCCCTATGGCAATACTCAAATCCATTCGGATAATGCTTGCAATAGCTGCCCATCTGGATTATGAGATCTGACAGATGGATTAAAAACAACTTTTCTGAATGGAGAGCTAACCGAAGAGGTGTATATGATATAACCTGAGGGGTTTACATCCATAGATGAGTCCAAAGTGTGCAAGCTTCAAAAATCTATTTATGGATTGAAGCAAGCTTCTCGGAGTTGGAACATGTATTTTGATAAGGTGATCAAAATGTATGGCTTCGTTAAGAATGGACAAGAGCCCTACATCTATAAATGGGCAAATGGTCCAGTTGTGGTATTCCTTATCTTGTACATGGATGATATTCTCTTAATCAGGAATGACATCCCTATACTACAGGGAATAAAAGTTTGGTTATCATCACAGTTCTCCATGAAGGACTTGGGTGAAGCATCCTACATCCTAGGGATGAAGATCTATAGGGATAGATCTAAAAGGATGTTTGGGTTATCCCAGTCCATGTACATAGACACTGTGCTGAAGAGGTTCAGCATGGAGAATTCCAAGAAGGGCTATCTACTGATAGGCCATAGAATTTCTCTCTCTAAGAAAGATTATCCGACAACTCCTAAAGAGAGAGAGCATATGAGTAGAGTCTCATATGCTTCGATCGTGGGATCTATCATGTACGTCATGACATGTACAAGGCCGAATGTGGCATACTCACTAGGAGTAGTGAGTAGATACCAATCTGATCCTGGAGAAAATCACTGAAAAGTGGTTAAAGCCATCCTTAAGTATTTGAGAAATACTAAAGATCAATGGTTAGTTTATGGCGAGTTAGATCTGAAACTTGTGGGGTTCATAGACTCTGACTTTCAATCTAACCATGATGACAGTAGAAGCATGTCGGGTTATATCTTTACTCTGAATGGTGGAGCCATCTGTTGGAAGAGTTTCAAGCAGCATACTGTGGCAGACTCTGTTTGTAAGGTAGAGTACATTACAGCATCAGATGTCGTGAAAGAAGCTGTGTGGCTGAGAAAATTCATCACCGAGCTCGGAATAGCACCCTCCCTCGATGGTCCAGTCCTGCTCTACTATGACAGCACTGGTGCCATAGCTCAGATGAAGGAACTCAAAGCATACAAGTGGATGAAGCATATTTTACGTTGCTTCCACCTGGTCCGGGAGATCGTGGATGGAGGTGACATCAACCTTCAAAAGATCGACGGAAAGGAGAACCTAACCGACCCCTTCACTAAAGCCCTGGCAATAAAGGAGTTTGACAACCACAAGTCGAAGATGGATATTAGATACTATGCCGAGTGACTTTAGGACAAGTGGGAGTTGTTGGAAAATATGTTCCAAAAATCAATCGTCAAGCTATTGATGATTGAGTTATTAGATGTGTGCCCTAGTGCTGGAAATAGTATCCCAAAGCCAATCATCAACCTGTTGATGGTTGTGCTCCTTTTATATTAGTACATGAATTATAAATAAATAAAAATTATTTTGATATTTTTTCATCACAAATGTTTCATCTTCTAATGAACTCCTGTGTTATGGTGAAGTCTTTAGGACTATTTAGACTCGACAAAGGAGGATTTGTCACTTAGTCCTTAAACCTGTTCGCGACCAAATGATACGTTGTTACCAAGGACGACAACGTTTATCAAGTATAGGTCGTTGTGTGCCATATGGGTTGGTTGTCCTCATAACCAAGGAGGGTGGAGACACTGGTATGGCATACAGGTGAGATGTAATGGTACATCTGCACTGAACGTGACCGACTCCGGAGCTATTTCTACTGTCAAGATTTGCTCTGATAGGATATGGATATAAATGTCCTTCCGACCTGAGACCGCCATGGTGACTTGCAAGCAACTCAATGCACTTAGGCACTGGACAACCTGAATTTCTAATTCAGTGACGGAAGGCTGCTGGGTGTAGTCAAGTACTTGACTTGTCGGTGCGTGTGTCAAGATGGGATTTACCACTCCAGTTTAGGAGCTGTGTATAGTCGTATTTTAATTTAGCAAAACCTTGGCCAGGGTAGTCCTAGTGAGGAGTCACAGGACTAATTGAGTTGAGCACGATTCGGATGATCTCATCAGGGTTGACAGTTTAACCCTAAGTCGCCCTAAACACAGAGGTCAAAAGACATGAATTATATGGTAACCATATTCACGTAGGTTCTAAATATTGTGATTATGACTTTTCGACCTATCTGGTCATCGGGTACCATTGCTAGATGGTCACTTCAATTAGTACAGGAATTGGTTCCTGTGCTATCGGCTTAGGTTCGAACCTGCGGGATCACACACATTAGAGGTTCCTTTCTGATCTGATGGCTAATTATGAGTCTTATGTGTGTGGGACTCTATGATTGAGAATTAGGATTCTCTGATCATGAATTCCACACATTTTGGGTACCGGGGTCAAAATTTTGAATTTCAAATTTTGAATTTGAAATTTGAACTCTTTAATCAGGGTTTCATATCGATGGTCTCTGATGCCTAATTGCCCATCAAATTTTGACTCAATATTTATGAGAGGTTTAATTAGTGATTTGATCACTAATTAACTCAATTTGATTGAGTAATTATTTTTAGATCAAGTCCAATTGAATTGGATTCAGTTTGGATTGACCCGATTAGGTTTAGGTTGATCTAATCGCTAAGGTGGTTTAGTCCCTGATTTGATCAGGGGTTAGGCTTAGTTAATTCCTGATTTGATTAGGATTTTATTGAGCCTAATTAAGCCTAATTGTGTTGGATTTAATCTGATCTAATTATGCTTAACCTATTTTAATTAGGTTGGCTCAATTTGAATCAAACCACCTTGTTTTAAATTCCCTGCGCCACCCAACTTTCTTGCGCCCATTTGAATTCATGAGAAGAAATTTTCTCATAAATTTTCTCCCATGCAAAGCTCTCTCATGCCCATGTTTCTATGTGCCAATTATTTGGATTAACTTGGTTTGTTACCCATCCAAATTCAAAGGGGTTTTGAATTTGAATGGATAACCAAATAACCAAGCGCCAGCTTATCCTTTTTTGTGTGCCCCATATTCCACACGAGAAATGGTTTCTCATGAAAGTCTCCACGCACAAAAAGGGCCATGCCATCTCTTCTTTCTCGCACAAATGGATGTGGATTAGATTGGTTGGCACTTGAATTCAAATTTGATTTGAATTCAAGTGAGCAACCACCTCTTCTTATCCACTCACACGTTTTCAACATCTCTTGCGATGTTTTATAAAATGAGAAATGGAGGGGGCATGGGCAAGAAAAGAAAGAAGAGATAAGGGGTGTGGGGAGGTTCTGGAAAAATTTTGAAGTGTTCAAAATTTACCGAGAGGAGAGAAAAAGGAGAGAGAAGTGGGCACAGGATTTTTGGTGTGTACCCTAGGGTTTCTACCTAGGGTTCGGGAAGTGAGATTGGTGTGCCACGAGTGTCGTGAGTCTACCAAATTTTAGAGAGAGATCCATCAGCCTCTCAACCAATCGTGCAGATGATCTAGAGCATCCGAGGAGTCAGCACACATCGATCGAAGGAGTTCGATCAACATCAGCCATCAAAAGGGTGAAATCATGAACGAGCATTCGTGAGGAGCCGATCAGACGGGAGCTTCATGTGGATGATCCGCAGAGGCCAGACACTAGTGTAGCTGTGACATGATGATCAGAGCCCCTCGATGATGATCAGATTGCGGTGATCGACTATCCGTAAAAGGTGATGTGTTCTGAACACAATACAGTAAAAAGTTTACTATTTCAAATTTGAATTTCAAATTTAAATACATGCTGTTGTATCATATTTAGATCCTAGTGTAGGGTTAATTAGTATTAATTAATGAGATTAATTAATAATTTCACTATAAAATAATAATTTTGAAAAAGTTTTAAAATTATCATTTTGCCCCTGCACTGAATTTTTGCTTCAAATGGTATCAGAGCAAGGTTCTAGAATATGATGTACATATGCATGCATAGATTAAGGTGTAATCTATAAGTTTAAATTTGAAATTCAAAATTTAAAATTTGAATTTTGAAATTTGAAATTTGAAATTTGTTTGAAATTTCAAATTTGAAATTTGAAATTTAAAATTTAAAATTCAAAGATTGGAAATTTGAAATTTGAAATTTGGTTGAAATCTCAAATTTGAAATTTAAAATTTAAAATTTGAAATTTAAAATTTGAAATTTAAAATTCAAAATTTAAAATTCAAAGATTGAAAATTCGAAATTTAAAATTTGGTTGAAATCTCAAATTTAAAATTTGAAATTTAAAATTTGAAATTCAAAATTTAAATTTTGAAATTGGTATATTTAGATATACTTGATCCAAGTAGCAAGTAATCTAATTTGGTTGGTTGCCATGGCCATCCGGTCATAGGAGAAAAGTAAGGTTTAAAGGCCCTCTCTTTCCATTCGATGGGGTCTCTTATGGCGGTAGGGGTACCGATGCAATTATATCCTATGCCGATGAAGCAGTGAAAGGACTTAATTATAAAATTTATCATGAATATGTTAGATTAGATCTAAAAAAAATTCATGATTTATTTTGAGTTATTTTCTGTTATGAAATAAGCAATAGGATTGCTGTTTATGAAATGTGCTAACCCGTTTGTGAAATGAGTCAACACATTTGGTGAACAGAAAATAAAATCTTTCAAAATTTGAAAATTATTATCAAAATGCCAAACCCTGACCCATCAGTCCAAGTACTTAATTAAAAGAATTAAGTGTTGTCTAGTAGGTCTAGAATTGTGAATTAAAACCTAAGACAATTGCATAGACTTGTGGGTCAATGGGTTAGATGAATTAGGTCCATAATTGGGTTAGACCTAGGGTTAGCTTAAAAAATGGACTAAATGGAGTAATTGGTCAAATATAATCAAAAGTTGAATTAGATTAGGTCAAGGATACTCTAGACTCAACTTCAATAGTTGTAGTTGAATGGGTCCATGTCTTTAACTAGACCAAGATGGACTTAATTCATGGCTACGCGGTGGAGCCCTATTTACTAAGTTGATCAAAATTAAAACTAATGAACCGGTTGGTGTCTAAGGTAAGTTTGGCGGTTTTGACCAGTGGTTCTTAAGCGGGAGCTACTCGCATTGATTCGATCATTGACGAGTTAATGGCAAATCCCCACCACTGATCTCACTTACCTGGCCAATCTAGTAAGTTAGATTTTGATTAGATCACTTGGTGATTAGAGCTCACCCATGTCATTAGGTAAATCAGTGTGACTGATTTAGGTGCTCCTAATGCCAGCTTTAATTAAATCTTTTTTAATCTGACTTGGTGAAGTCAATGGGAGGATTGAAATTGGCTGGATGATTTCTTCTCTACTATCCTTTAATAAAATCCTCAAAAATTATTAGGTCCCTAAAATGATTAAGTTATAATGATAACTAAGTCAATGCCTCCCATTAAGTGAGTGATAATGTCACGCCCCCGACCCGAGATTTGTGAATCGAGGGTCGCGGTAACCGCCGCATACTCATGAAGAACTCTCTCCATAAGCATGCAAGGCATCTCATCACGATATCAATGCATCACAGCGGAAATAAATTCAAATAATTATTATTCAACTATAATTCAAGTAATTAAATCAAATGTCTTACATCCAATAAAATTTTTGCTAACAATAAAACAATAGATCTAAATTCAATGAAGTTGACAATGCTAATCTCGCTTCTAAAAGCTCTGTCCCAATATTTCTTCCCACGCTCGAAATTAATTATCTGAATCTGAAAAATAGAAAGAAAGGTAATGAGCTAGACAGCCCAGTAAGTAACAAGTATCTCTACCAGATATTTCAGATATTATCTAATTTTCAAGAATAATACTGCAAATAAACATAAGAGTATATTTCATGCTGATCAAATATTTTCAAATATTCACATATAATATAATCATAAATCCGATTCGATTCAAAATACTCGTAACTCAACAGCCTTGACTATGACCAATGTTTAACCCCCATTGGCGGGGTCCACAGAATACCAGCGCACAACCTCCACTGGCAGGGTCCACAAATACCAGCGCACAACCCCCACTGGTAGGGTCCACAAACACCAGCACACAACCCTCACTGGCAGGGTCCACTGAGTACCAACGTATAATCCCCATTGGCGGGGCCCACTGAAACATAGTTAGGCTGAGAGCATAAATTCGATCTGTATCAAAATACTTTGTACCACAATATATATTATAATCTTTCACTAAATATGTGCATAAATCGATATACCATAACATTTCGAAAGCACTTTTCTTTCAAAACATAATTTCATAAATCATGCATAATTTCGAAGAATAATTATTTATTTCCAGAATAAATATGAAATATCTCGAGAAGATGATCCATTACTTACTTTTCACGGAGCACTGAATGAACAGATCGACTAACTTCTAGGAGATTCTTCTGTGCCTTGACCTCCGGTGACTTCGTCGGAGAGCAGTCACGGCGAGAACAAGGCAAGGGATCGCGGCTCTTCTTCGAAAAAATTGGAGAGGAAAAGAGGGGAAAAGAGTCGATGGATCGATTCTAAAGAGAGGGGATCTTCTTATAGGAAATCCTAGGACTCCGAGGGGTCTTAGGAGTCTGATTTTGCCTGGGTTTCGCCGGAGAAGAAGACTCCTACCGGGAGTCTTCTTCCCGATTTTTTGATCCCCTTTTTTTTTTTTTTTTTTCGTTTCGGGCTTGAGTCTAGGTTTTAGGCTATCACATTCTTCACCCCTAAAAAGAAATTTCATCCTCAAAATTTTTCATACCTGTCACCATTGTATTGGAAGCCTGTGGATTCTGTTGAGTAAGCGCATAAACTCTTCCCTGGGTTTTAGAAATCTGTTCGCCACCCTTATGTTGTCCTTCATGAGTTCTTTTGTCAGCTTGATTTTCGGTATTTAGCGGGCAGCTAGCGATTTTATGATCCATCTGACCACATTTGAAACAAGCACCTGTATTCCAATAGCAATCCTTGTCTGCATGATTTTTGCCACATCTGGAGCACGGCTCACCATCAATCTGTTGAGTCTTATTGTCTACTGCTCCCTTAGCTAATCTTTTGATGTTTTTATTATTCTGCCCTTGTGTATCATTTGATTTTGCTCTCTTTCTTTGCTTTCTTTCCCTTTCCATGCGTTCTTCATTGACTTCTCTTTCAATTATCAATGCTTTGTTTACCACATCTGCATAAGTTGTCAATTCATATGGAACCACTTATTTTCGAATCTTAGTTCTCAGTCCCATCTCAAACTTGTGAACACGTTCTTGCTCACCATCCACTAATCTCGGAGCAAATTTTGCTAACTCTGTAAATTTTGCTTCATATTCAATCACACTCATACCCTTTTGCTTCAAATAAATAAACTCTTGCTCTTTCTGGATCCTTATACTCCGAAGAAAATACTGATCATAGAATACAATTCAAAATCTTTCCTAGGTAAGTATTTCGCCGTCTTGTTCATGCTTGCGCTGTAGTCGCTGACACCAGTTGTATGCTTCTCCTTGTAGTAAATAAGCTGTATATCGAATCTTTTCTTCATCAAGACACTCTTGGACAGTGAAAGCCTTCTCCATCTCCATTATCCAGTTATCAGCTTCCAAAGGTTCAGTAGTCCCCTTGAAAGCTGGAGGAGCAAATTTTTTAAATTCTGAAATGTTGTTCCGTTGTACTGGTTGCTCTCCATGTTGTGGTGGTGGATGCTGATGTTGTTGTGTATCCCATTGTATCTGCTGTTGTTCAAACATTTGCTGCTGTATTTGCTGTTGCGCTTGTACCATCCTGATTAGGGTCTGTGTTAACTGAGCCATATTTGGTTCTTGATGTGCTCTCGAAGCACTTCCATTAGGATCTACGACTCCCTCCTCCTGAGGGGTGCCACTGGTCAGATGGGGAGTGCTACCATCCTGTGGTTGTGATATCCCTCTTGCAATTCCTTGAGTAGTTCTTGTCATTCTACGGGGAGGCATGATAACCTTGTAGTAGTAAAACCTTATTAGATTTATTTATCTATTTGTTAGGATGGGTTTATTATGATGCTCATATTCTAACGTCCCAATATTTCTAATGTTTACCCACCTACACTCATACTATGTCAAATTCTATGTGTCATAATTTATCCACTTATGCTCTGATACCATATTAATTATCACGCCCCCAATCCGAGATTTATGAATCGAGGGTCGCGGCAACTGCCGCATACTCATGAAGAACTCTCTCCATAAGCATGCAAGGCATCTCATCACGATATCAATGCATCACAGCAAAAATAAATTCAAATAATTATTATTCAACTATAATTCAAGTAATTAAATCAAATGTCTTACATCCAATAAAATTTTTGTTAACAATAAAATAATAGATCTAAATTCAATGAAGTTGACAATGCTAATCTCGCTTCTAAAAGCTCTGTCCCAATATTTCTTCCCACGATCGAAATTAATTATCTGAATCTGAAAAATAAAAAGAAAGGTAATGAGCTAGATAGCCCAGTAAGTAACAAGTATCTCTAGTAATATTTCAGATATTATCTAATTTTCAAGAATAATACTGCAAATAAACATAAGAGTATATTTCATGCTGATCAAATATTTTTAAATATTCACATATAATATAATCATAAATCTGATTCGATTCAAAACACTCATAACTCAACAGCCTTGACTGTGACCAACGTTTAACCCCCATTGGCGGGGTCCACAGAATACCAGCGCACAACCCCCACTGGCAGGGTCCACAAATACCAGCGCACAACCCCCACTGGTAGGGTCCACAAACACCAGCACACAACCCCCACTGGCAGGGTCCACTGAGTACCAACGTATAATCCCCATTGGCGGGGCCCACTGAAACATGGTTAGGCTGAGAGCATAAATCCGATCTGTATCAAAACACTTTGTACCATAATATATATTATAATCTTTCACTAAATATGTGCATAAATCGATATACCATAACATTTTGAAAGTACTTTTCTTTCAAAACATAATTTCATAAATCATGCATAATTTTAGAGAATAATTATTTATTTTTAGAATAAATATGGAATATCTCGAGAAGATGATCCATTACTTACTTTTCACGGAGCACTGAATGAACAGATCGACTAACTTCTAGGAGATTCTTCTGTGCCTTGACCTCCGGTGACTTCGTCGGAGAGCAGTCACGGTGAGAACAAGGCAAAGGATCGCGGCTCTTCTTCGGGAAAATCGGAGAGGAAAAGAGGGGAAAAGAGTCGATGGATCGATTCTAAAGGGAGGGGGTCTTCTTATAGGAAATCCTAGGACTCCGAGGGGTCTTAGGAGTCCAATTTTGCCTATGTTTCACCGGAGAAGAAGACTCCTACCGGGAGTCTTCTTCCTGATTTTTTGATCCCCTATTTTTTTTTTTTTTTCTTGAGTCTAGGTTTTGGGCTATCACAGATAATGAGTCCATTAGTTCAATGATCATTGGAGGCCCAAAGGCCTGGTGCTCATTGGCTAATGGAATTATCATTCATAATATGATAATTTGGTAGAGTCTTTCTGATGGTGGTTAGGTTGGCCGGCCAAAGTCGGGCCTGACATTTATTGGTCTGATTCACCAAATTAAGTCATGTTAATGGTTGGACCTAACCAAATTTTTTCAGTGGAGGCCAAAGCCTACTGATTAGGTTTTGGGGCAAAATCAATTACTAGAAGTTGTTTAGAGAAACAACTGGTTAAGAACCTACCCATAGATGCACATGGGTTGACCAACCAAAGTTGGGCTCGTGTGTAGTCTGTGTGGATTCTAGTACCCATTAAGAAATTAAAGTAATTCCTCGATTTGGAGGTTGAGGCTACCAGTTCGTAAAAATATTGGAAAAAACTTTACACTAAAGTCTAAGTCTTTAGTACTAATTTATGTACTAATAGAGGTCTGGTTTTCCTTGATACAGCTATGGC
Source organism: Elaeis guineensis (assembly GCF_000442705.2). NCBI lineage: Eukaryota > Viridiplantae > Streptophyta > Magnoliopsida > Arecales > Arecaceae > Elaeis > Elaeis guineensis. Next base: position 72,906,189 of record NC_026000.2, read on the forward strand.
CACTACCCTGTCGCTCCGGTCATTATTAGATAATGACAAACTCATGGGACCAAATTTTGATAGCTGGTATCAAAAATTGAAAATCGTCCTTGAGCATGAGTGGATCCTTTATGTAGTAATGGATCCAGCACCTGAGGAGCCAGCTTCGAATGCTAGTAAGGTGATCCGAGACACTTACCAGAAGTGGCTCAATGACCACACCATCGTCCGATGTATTATGCTGGCAGCAATGAATGATGAGTTCAGCCGTAGGTTTGAGAATGCCCAGCCACAGGAGATGCTTCAAATGTTGAACGACTCCTTTGGCACGCCTGATGACGTTGGAAGGCACAAAACTAGTTGTGCCATTTTCAATGCTCGGATGAGAGATGGGGCCTCAGTCACTGATCATGTACTGTACATGATCGAGATGATTGAGCACCTATGCAAATTAGGTTTTTCTCTGCACGAGCAGCTCGGTAAGGATGCGATTCTTAATTCCTTGCCCAAGTCCTTCCTCCCATTCCTTACTCATTTTCGAATGACAAAGCCTACAGTAAACTACCACGGGTTGTTGGGGTTGCTGCAGAACTTTGAGAAGGATCACCAGCTCCATAAGGAGTCGGTGAATGTAGTGGGAGGGTCTTCTTCTCGTCGTCGACCCTTTGGGAAGGGGAAGAAGAACAAGAAGAAGAAGAACAAGAAGGTGCAGCCTCATGCTGGGACGGTTGCACAGGGTCAGACCAAGAAGTGCAAGCCCGACAGAGTCAAGTGGAATGCTTCTTTTGCAAGAAGCAGGGGCATTGGAAGAGGAACTATCCTCAATACATTGCCTCCCTGGACCCGAACAGGCCGAAGAAGAAGCAAGGTAATTATATGATAACTCCTTGCAACTTTTCCATTTGTGATACTACTGCCTGGGTATTGGATACCGGAAGCCCTTATCATATTTGTAATTCGATGCAGGGTCTGCAAGTCAGTAGGAGATTTGATGAAGGCGAGAGGTTCCTGAACGTTGGAGATAGAAGTAAAGTTCCAGTTCTAGCTTTAGGAATCATGAGTCTTGTAATCAATTCTCGTAATGTAATTCTGAGTGAATGTCACTATTGTCCAAGCTTTTTATTAAATATTATTTCTGTAGGCCTTTTGGCCATGTATGGTTATGATTTTTTAATAAAAAAAATTATTTGCAATATCATTTTGAATGGTGTTACAATATTTGTTGGATAATTAAATAATAGAATTTACTTACTATCACAGCCTGTTAATGTGGTTCAAAACTTCGGTAAACATCCTAGGATAGATAATGTGTCAGAAGTCTACCTTTGGCACTGTAGGCTAGGTCATATCAATATGAACAGGATAAACAGGTTGGCTCAAGAAGAAATTCTTGAACTTGGTGATTGTGAATCACTTCCAACCTGTGAGTCTTGTCTTCTTGGAAAGATGACCAAGTCACCTTTTACTGGAAAAGGTGAGCGAGCCAGTGAACTCTTGGGTCTGGTACATTCTGATGTATGTGGACCTATGAGCTCAAGTGCAAGAGGTAGATATTTCTACTTCATAACCTTCACAGACGACCTATCGAGGTATGGGTATGTCTACTTAATGAAGCATAAGTCGGAGTCATTTGAAATGTTCCATCTATTCCGAAATGAGGTAGAAAAATAAATAGGGAAGTGTATTAAAATTTTTTGATCTGATCGAGGAGGTGAATACCTTTCCAATGAGTTTCTGACATATCTAGGGGAGAATGAGATTCTCTCTCAGTGGACTCCTCCTGGAACACCACAGCATAATGGTGTGTCTGAAAGGAGGAATCGGACCTTATTGGACATGGTTCGATCCATGATGGGGTTTGCTGGTCTGCCGATCTCCCTCTGGGGATATGCGCTCGAATCAGTTTGTTACCTTCTAAATAGAGTTCCAAGTAAGTCTATTGCCAAAACGCCATATGAGATATGAATAGGACGTATGCCAGTACTCTCGCACCTTAGGGTTTGGGGGTGTCCGGCTTATGTTAAATGTTTAATTACAGACAAGCTTGGACCTAGGTCTGACAAGTGTAGTTTTATAGGGTACCCAAAAGAGACCAAAGAGTATTATTTCTACCTTGCTATGAGCAAAAGGTGTTTGTCAGCCTTAAGGCAATCCTTTTAGAAAAGGAGTTCCTTAGTGAAGGAACTGTTGCCTCTAAGGTCGAACTTGATGAAGTTTGACAGGTGGAAAATCCGACACATGTTACTGAACCTGAACCGGATTTGATTAGATCAGATCCAGAGCCCATTGATTATGCACCCTTAAGGCGGTCTGGTAGAGTACCACATCAACCAGACAAATACTATGGTTTCTTGGTCCGGGATGGCGATCCTATCGAACTTGATGAAAACGATGAGGATTCGATCACCTACATGGATGCAATGCAGAGACCTGACTCTGAGAAATGGCTAGAGGCCATGAAATCCGAAATGGAGTCCATGAAGGTCAACGATGTGTGGACATTGGTTGACTCACCCGAAGGAGTGAAACCCATAGGGTGTAAGTGGGTCTTCAAGAGGAAGAGGGGCACAGACGGAAAGGTGAAGACCTATAAAGCCCATCTGGTTGCCAAGGGATATCGTCAACGTTATGGTATAGACTATGATGAGATATTTTCTCCTGTGGCAATGCTCAAATCCATTCGGATTATGCTTGCGATAGCTGCCCATCTAGACTATGAAATCTGACAGATGGATGTGAAGACAGCTTTCCTAAATGGAGAGCTGGACGAAGAGGTGTATATGATACAACCTGAAGGGTTCACATCCACAGATGAGTCTAAGGTATGCAAGCTAAAAAGGTCCATTTATGGACTTAAGCAGGCATCTCGGAGTTGGAACATACGTTTTGATAGGACGATCAAAACGTATGCTTCGTTAAGAACGGAGAAGAGCCCTGCATTTATAAGTGGGCTAATGGTCTAGTAGTAGTATTTCTTGTATTGTATGTGGATGATATTCTCTTAATCGGGAATGATGTCCCTGCATTACAGGAAATAAAGATTTGGCTATCGTCACAGTTCTCCATGAAGGATCTGGGAGAAGCTTCCTACATCCTAGGGATGAGGATCTATAGGGATAGATCCAAAAGGTTGCTTTGCTTATCCCAGTCCACGTACATTGATACTATGCTGAAAAGGTTCAGCATGGAGAATTCCAAAAAAGGCTATCTATCGATAGGCCATGAAATTTCTCTCTTGAAAAGGGATTGTCCGACAACACCTCAAGAGAGAGAGCGTATGGGTAGGATTCCATATGCTTCGATAGTGGGATCTATCATGTACGCCATGACATGTACACGACCAGATGTGGCATACTCACTAGGGGTAGTGAGTAGATACCAATCTGATCCAGGAGAGAATTACTGGAAGGTTATTAAAACCATCCTGAAGTATTTAAGAAATACTAAGGACCAGTGGCTTGTATATGATGAATCGGACTTGAGACTTATAGGGTTTACAGACTCTAGTTTTCAGTCTGATTGCGATGACAGCAAGAGTGTGTCAGGATTTATTTTTACCCTTAATTATGGGGCTGTCTGCTAGAAGAGTTCCAAGCAGCACACTGTGGCTGATTCAGTATGCGAGGCAGAGTATATTGCTGCATCAGATGCTGCCAAAGAAGCGGTGTGGCTGAGAAAATTCATCACCGAGCTCAGAGTAGCACCCTCCCTTGTTGGTCCAATTTTGCTATACTGTGACAGCTCTGGAGCCATTGCTCAGGCGAAGGAACTGAAGGCACACCAGCGAACGAAGCATATTCTACGCAGCTACCATCTCATCCAGGAGATTGTGGATCGAGGTGACGTCAACTTTTCAGAAGATCGACGGGAAGGAGAACCTGGCCGACCCATTCATTAAAGCCATTGCGGTGAAGGAGTTCAATGACTACAAGTCGAAGATGGGTATTAGATACTGCACCGATTGGCTTTAGGCCAAGTGGGAGATTGTTGGGAATAGTGTCCCAAAGCCAATCGTCAGTCTGTTGACGGTTGTGCTTCTTTTGTATTAGTACATGAATTATAAATAAATAAAAGTTATTTTGATATTTTTTCATCACAAATGTTTCATCTTCTAATGAACTCCTGTGTTGTGGTGAAGTCTTTAGGACTATTTAGACTCGACAAAGGAGGATTTGTCGCTTAGTCCTTAAACCTGTTCGTGATCAAATGATACGTTGTTACCAAGGATGACAACGTTTATCGAGGAAAGGTCGTTGTGTGCCATATGGGTTGGTTGTCCTCATAACCAAAGAGTGTGGTGACATTGGCATAGCATACAGGTGAGATGTAATGGTACATCTGTACTGAACGTGACCAACTCTGGAGCTATTTCTGCTGTCAAGATTTGCTCTGATGGGATATGGGTATAAATGTCCCTCCGACCTGAGACCGCCACGGTGACATGCAAGCAACTCACTGCACTTAGGCACTGGACCACCTGAATTTCTAATTCAGTGACGGAAGGCTGCTGGGTGTAGTCAAGTACTTGACTTGTCGGTGCGTGTGTCAAGATGGGATTGACCACTCCAGTTTAGGAGCTGTGTACAGTCGTATTTCAATTTAGCAAAACCTTAGCCAGGGTAGTCCTAGTGAGGAGTCACAGGACTAATTGAGTTGAGCACGATTCGGATGATCTCATCAGGGTTGACAGTTTTACCCTGAGTCGTCCTAAACACAGGGGTCAAAAGGGATGAATTATACGGTAACCATATTCACGTAGGTTCTGAATGTTGCGATTGCGACTATTCAACCTATCCGATCGTCGGGTACCATTGCTAGATGGTCACTTCGATTAGTACAGGAATTGGTTCCTGTGCTACCGGCTTAGGTTCGAACCTGCAGGGTCATACACATTAGAGGTTCCTTTCTGATCTGATGGCTGATTATGAGTCTTATGTGTCTGGAACTCTATGATTGAGAATTAGGATTCTCTGATCATGAGTTCCACACATTTTTGGTACCGGGGTCAAAATTTTGAATTTCAAATTTTGAATTTGAAATTTGAACTCTTTAATCAGGGTTTCATATCGATGGTCTCTGATGCCTAATTGCCCATCAGATTTAGACTCAATATTTATGAGAGATTTAATTAATGATTTGATCACTAATTAACTCAATTTGATTGAGTAATTATTTTTAGATCAAGTCCAATTGAATTGGATTCAGTTTGGATTGATCCGATTAGGTTAAGTGTTGATCTAATCGCTAAGGTGGTTTAGTTCATGATTTGATCAGGGGTTAGGCTTAGTTAATTTTTGATTTGATTAGGATTTTATTGAGCATAATTAAGTCTAATTGTGTTGGATTTAATCTGGTCTAATTGTGCTTAACCTATTTTAATTAGGTTGGCTCAATTTGAATCAAACCACCTTGTTTTAAATTCCCTGCGCCACCCAACTTCCTTGCGCCCATTTGAATTCATGAGAAAAAATTTTCTCGTAAATTTTCTCCCACGCAAAGCTCTCTCATGCCCATATTTCTGTACACCAATTATTTGGATTAACTTGGTTTGTTACCCATCCAAATTCAAAGGGGTTTTGAATTTGAATGGATAACCAAATAACCATGCGCCAGCTTATCCTCTTTTGTGTGCCCCATATTCCACACGAGAAATGATTTCAGGTGAAAATCTCCATGCACAAAAAGGGCCATGCCATCTCTTCTTTCTTGCACAAATGGATGAGGATAAGATTGGTTGGCACTTGAATTCAAATTTGATTTGAATTCAAGTGAGCAACCACCTCTTCTTATCCACTCACACATTTTCAACATCTCTTGTGATGTTTTATAAAATGAGAAAGGGAGGGGGTGTGGGCAAGAAAAGAAAGAAGAGATAAGGGGCGTGGGGAGGTTCTGGAAAAATTTTGAAGTGTTCAAAATTTATCGAGAGGAGAGAAAAAGGAGAGAGAAGGGGGCGCAGGATTTTTGGTGTGTACCCTAGGGTTTCTACCTAGGGTTCGGGAAGTGAGATTGGCATGCCACGAGTATCGTGAGTCCACCAAATTTCAGAGAGAGATCCATCAGCTTCTTAACCAATCGTGTAAAAGATCCAGAGCATCTGAGGAGTCGGCACACATCGATCGAAGGAGTACGATCAACATCAGCCATCAAAAGGGTGAAATCATGAACTAACATTCGTGAGGAGCCGATCAGATGGGAGCTTCATGTGGATGATCCACAGAGGTCAGAAACTAGTGTGGTTACAATGTGATGATCAGAGCCTCCCGACGGTGATCAGATTATGGTGATCGACTACCCACAAAAGGTGATGTGTTCTGAATACAGTATAGTAAAAAGTTTACTATTTCAAATTTGAATTTTAAATTTAAATACATATTGTTGTATCATATTTAGATCTTAGTGTAGGGTTAATTAGTATTAATTAATGAGATTAATTAATAATTTTACTGTAAAATAAAAATTTTGAAAAAGTTTTAAAATTACCATTTTGCCCCTGCACTGAATTTTCGCTTCACCTAGATGCCAGATTGGCTGACACATTTTTGTACAAATGTAATGGCAAATTTATAATTTTGACTATAAATGAATAAAAAGGTTATTCTACTATCACATTGTATACATTATGTCTGTGATACATCTTTTGAGTTAGTAGGAATGTTAATTCATATTTTCAAGAGTTGAAAATTTAAGGCATGAATTTACATAACTAACTCATAAACAGCTCCTAACTATAGGATCATCACGAGGATGGTGATCGATCCAGAAGGTTGGTGTATGATCATTTTCTTAGGATAGATGTATCTTGAGTCTACGGTGTGGAGACACCAGAGCAAAAATATAGGTATTCATTGAGAATGAGTGTACTGAGCGTGACCACCTCGAGCAGTCATAAGGAAGTCTACCTTCTCGTCGATGACTAGCTCGATGCTGCAGCTGTGTGTCTAGTTCTTTGACCTGAGGTACATTGATAGTTCATATTGAGTATGTTATAGTTTGACTACACCATAACTTGATCTCCTAACCATTCGAAACCCTGAGGTGTATGTTGGCTATAGCATATTCATTATAGGAACCAGATCGCACCAAGAAAGGATCTATCAACCTTGGTAGATGAGAGGAGTAGTCCTATGATGTTCGAAAGATCAAGTCCTTAAGCCCATGGCCATGGCAGAGTGAAATAGTAAAAAAGAGTTTTTCATTAAGGTTTCACATCGAACTTGGATCGATCGATTGATTCATATGACTGATGTTGGGTTTGATGAGTTCACCTTAACCCTAATTCAGTCAGGAGTCATGATAGAAGAACTCAATCACATAGATAGCTGCATCGAGAGGTTCATCTTCATTTCTGATGGGTTGCCACCATATACTGCTAGGTATCACTGATGGATTTTGAGAGTAATTAGAATGATCTTGATGATCGATCATTTTAATTGTCTGAATCAAAAAAGTTCTGGTCCATCGAAAGGAGTTTCGATGATGTCGATGATGAGATCAGGACATGTCTCATTACCATACAAAAATGAACCTAACTGGATCACACAAACAAGAGTTAGGGTTTGGATATCATCAATTAAGCTAGCCCAGTTTGATTGATTTGGATTAGATCCAATTAGGTTCAAGAAAATCGTGCTAGCACACGATTGAGCCTAACTTTCTTCTCATGTAATTTTTTCTATCTCGACTAAGCCAAATATGATTTGACTCACCCAAAGAACCTTGAGAAAGTTTCTCTCAGTCTGACTGGAGTCAGTCCAACTCAAAAAAGTCTTATCTTAATTCATGAGATGAATTTAGGACAACACCTATCAATTCCTGTCACCTACCATTTCCATTTTAGGACATTGGTCAAACATTGACCCATGGACCTTGGACTGAAGGCCACTTGGCAAGAGGTCATTGGAGAGTTTTAGTGGAGTGTCCACCTACTAAATTAGTCCTTAATGTGGGTACCATAATCAGATATGACGTGCGCCCCAAGTGGATAAGGATAGAGTCCCATGAGATGAGGACTCTGATCCCTTGATCAACTTGGACTATGGGGCGCCAATCTCACAGTACTTATCCAGTGTTGGCACCAACAGTAGGAGGGATTGTGGAGATTCTTATCTGATATGATCAGATGATATCACTCTACCAATCAAAATTTTTTCAAAATTAATTGGAATTTTTTGATTGGTCAAATGATGTGGCACTGCATGGCGCAGCAGGGTCTATTTAAACCCTGTTTGCGCCTAGGGTTTAGAGTCTCTGCTCAATAACTAGCAAAAGCCTGAATTCTCTCCACTTCTCTATGCCCCCTCTACTCCTCTCCCTCCCCTCTTCACATCCAAGAGGTTGGGCATCCATCTGGTGCTTGTCTAAGGCGTGGTGGCTTCCTGATTAGAAGGCTGCAGAGATTTATCGAGAAGCTGCTGCTCCAGCTTCAGAAAATCTTTTGAAGATCTTCTAGATCAGATGCAGATCTAATTTTTGGAGCAAAGATTCATGAGGAGAAGATGATCTAGATCATACTTGAGTGGATATTGATAGAGATCAGATAACTGCGTGGCTATTTTAGAACCTCGGACATTGCTGCGATCATCTACAGGGTAATCTAGTTATCCTAGAGGTATTTCTCTATTCTTCATATTTTTAGATTTAATTTTAGATTTAATATCAGATAATAAAAATTATATCTAATAGATCTTAGATCTAAAATATCGTAGGATAATTTTTTTTGAAATATTCTGCCCCAGATCTCATTAGATCTGGAAGATCCTACAAGGAAAAAGCTAGTTTTTCCTTCATGAGCAATCTTGTATTGTAATTGATTTGTTGATAAATAAAATATATTTTTGATATTTTTATTACAAGTTTTTATCTTCTAATGAACTCCATTGTTGTGATGAAGTCTTTAGGACTATTTAGGTTCGATAAAGAGAGAATTTATCAATTAGTCCTTAAAACTATTCACGATCAAATGATAGGCTGTTAATAAGGATGACAGCTTTTATCGAGTATAGGTCACCGTAGGCCATATGGGTTGGTTGTCCTCTTAACCAAAGAGTGTGAAGATACTGATATAGCATACAGATGAGATGTAAGGATATATCATCATGGAATGTGACCAAATCCAGAGTATTTTGCTGTCGAGAATGTCTCTGATGGAATATTGGTATAAGTGTCCCTTAGACTTGAGATTGCCTCAGTGACTTGCAAGCAACTCACTATGCTTTGGTACTGGACTAACTAAATTTTTAATTCAGTGATGGAAGGCTTCTGGGCACAGTTAAGTACTTGCAAAGTCAGAGTATGATCACGATAGGATTGACCACTCCAAGAGTTGGAGATGAATGAGTCGCTGTATTTCAATTTAGCAAAACCTTGGCCAGGGTAATCCATCAGATAGATTTGATATTTTGAAATACAATGTGGATAACCTAATTAGAGTTGACAGTTGAACTCTGAGGTGTCCTATGAGCATTTTGATCAAGGAGATGAATTATATGAAAACTATATCCGCATGGATTCTAAGGATGTTGTTCTACACATTCGACCTATCCGACCGTCGGGTACCATTGCTAGATGGTCACTTCGATAGGTACAAAAATTTATTTTTATACTACCAGCTTAGGTTTGGACCTATGAGGTCACACATATTAGAGTTCATGATCCGATCGGATGGTTGATCAACGATTAAGAATCATTCTAGGATTAAACGATCAATATGATTGACATTTAACCTAGTGCAAGTGTTATAGGAGGATCGATTAGTAATTCGATTACTAATTAGCTTAATTTGATTAAGCCAATAGGTTGAGATTAAGTCTAATTGAATATAATTTAATTATATTTAGTTTGGGCTTGATTGGATCAAGTCCAATTAGTTTATTGGATAAGCCAAGTGCAAGAAAAAACTAGTCCTAGTTCAATTAGGACTTGGGTCAACTTAATTTTTAATTCGATTAGAAAGTTAAATCAGATTTAAATCTAACTTAATCTGATTAAATTAAGTTCTTAATTAAGTTAAGATCTATTTTAATAATATTGATTTGATTTTGATTTGATTTAGTTTGAGAAATCAGATTGGAACAAGACATAGATTGAATCCTAGTAAGACTAGGATCCCACCTTGTGCCAATTTAGCCCCCACGCCCACTCTTTCTTATCCCACGCCTGAAAGGAATATGCCCTACAAGCCAATCATAATTTATATTTTGATGGGTTTTCCTTGTAATCTTTCAGACTTATGTATTGACTCTTTAAATAATAAAAGGCATTTTCATCATATGTTACATCTTACTTTAGTAATGATTATGATGAACTCCATAAATCAGAAAATGGATTTAGGGTTATGATGAGATCATAGCTATGAGACCTAAAATCCTAAAAATTCTGATTTAGAATATTCCTAGTCATAGGAGCATTGAGTAGGAGATCAATATTCCGGATAGATTAGCACTTTCTATGTATGCTCGATGGAGAGGGTGGCAGATCTCATATGCCACTTGTGTGAGACACTAATACAAGGAAGTGGGTGCTCATTAGAGAATGAATTCACTGAATTGATCCGACTTAAGAAACATCTTATAGAATTTACTTACCTGTCAAGAGATGTTTTCTTATAGTGGGAGTTGTGCATGTAATCCTTTGACCTGAGACTACCATAGAACCTTGTATACATGAATCCATATTTTTTGGTTCATACTCATTCATGACTTAGTCATGTACGGGGTGTTCTAGATATGGTAGAATGTGTATGGAGGTTGTGAGTAGGTCAACATGGAATCGATCACTCCTGGTAAGAGGAAATCACATCCTACTTGTTCTGATTGATTGATGATTCAAGAAGCCTTTGATCAAAGCAAAATAAAAATTAGAAAGAGTTTCTAATATTTTATTAATTAAATCATCATATAAGATTGAGAGAAATATGAGTATGATATTAGATTTGACTTCATTCCATATCCAGAGTCATATTCGGGGTGCAGCGAGATCGCAGGATCAAATTGCACGATAACTTTCCACTGAAGGGTATTTTTGGTATTTCCATCAAAAATTTTATATCTTCCAAGTAGACATGATACATTGCTAGACGTCAATCTTGTCTTATGGGTTTGATCGAATTAAAGAGTTTAATTCAATCACCAATTAGAAAGAGTTCTAATTGCTAAAATTGGGTTAGCTCGATTGGATCTAGATCGATTAGATTAAATTCTAATCAAATCAAATCGACTTGAACTCAGACCTATTGCTGGCTAGATCATGTTTGCAAAATTGATCAGGGGTCTAATTAGATTAGATCATGTTCGCAAAATTGACATGCTAGCACATGTTGCAAAAAACTAGCTCCTTGTTTCGAATCGGGTTTAAAATTGATTCCAGATTAGGCTAATTAAAGCTAAATTAATTCAAATAAATTTTGGATTTGAGTTGGTTCAGCCCTTTCCTACGTGTGCAAAAAATTTGGAGCCAGGAAACCAATTCTTTATGAGTCAAGAATTTTTCTTGTGCGTGGGTGCAGTTTTTGTGTGCAGAAATAGTTTTCGCATCCCATGAGATGGGACGCCTCATCCTTGAGCTTATCTTGTGTTCCATGATGAAATAAATTTTTGGATGATTTCTATCTTTATTTTGAGTGTCAGGAATTTTTTTGAAGTTAAAATTCCTTCTGGTTTAATCATGGAAATTCGTTGAAGTTGGAAATCCTGTCAGCCTGATCCATGCACCAGACCAAGAGTCCAAATTGTGAAGGACTCTAAACCATTTGTCATGCCACTTTTTAATCTAAATTTATTTTCCATGACATTCTCATGTTATCACCTTAATTTTTGGTCATTGGATGGACAAAATTACATTGATGGGTGGTGAAAAAAAATTATGCCATGCGAAGCTACGTGACTCATCGAAGAATCATTGAGAAAAATATTCCGAAGAGTCCTTCTGCATGAAGCATCTCTTGGATTGTTTTCCGATGATTGCCATCTGTCAAAAACTTTCAGATAGGCATGAGAATTCATTAGGAGGTGTGAGATTTTCTGATGGATATGAGATGGCGCGTGGAAGGGGCGCAAAAAATTCCCGAAGGCAACCCATCGCTAAGTATTTAAAGGGGGGTGCGGCGGGGGTTGATCCATTTAGATTTCCAATTCCTCCTTTCTTTCTAACATCCTCTCCCTATTGTCCAATTAGTCTCTTCCTTCTCTTGTTAGGACAAGTCCAAAATAGAAAGGACAAGTCCGATTTTAGGACAAGAGTCTAGGAAGAGAATTAAAGAAGACAAGGAGAGAAGAAAGGTAGGGATAGGAAGGCTAGGAGAAGAGGAAGAGCGTCTTGAGGTCCTGGTGTTCAAGAAAATTCTCAGAGTGAGAATTTTGAAGGAGGAATCATCTCAAAGAGTTGGTGTCCTGATCATAGCCCTGTGTGGATCACCGTTGGAGGGCGAACACTTGGGCGCCTGGTGGAGGTTCTGCCGAAATTTGGATTAAGCGCTGTAGGTATTCTTCTATAACTTAAATTTAAGCTTGAATTTATATTATATATGATTGTTAATTATCAAAGAGATACTGGTTTAAGGGTTTAATATTTAGGATTTCTTTATTAAAATTTTGAAATCCATTATGTTTCCACTGTGTATGCCCACTCAGAAACCCCACAGTGGTATCAGAGCCGGCCTTGTTTGGTTCAATCATATATACATAATATTTATGTGATCCATAGTATGATTTATACTATAAAATGATTTATGCTTTCATATGATGATATGAAATAATACATATATAATTCACCACTTCATCATCTTGACATAAGATTGTCCTAGCATAACGGGATTATGCTGCAAGGTTGTCCTAGGATGATGAATGTCCATATGTTACACTTGCACATGTAAAAAATTTTAATGTTAATACATAAATGGGTATTATATAGTTAGAATGTGCATGAGACCAAATAAAAGCCCTCATTAGAAAATTATATTAAGTGGTAGTGATATGCAACTATAGGTTAACCAATTCTTGATCAATTGATCAATTGGTGTCTAAGAAAGTGTTATAGGTGATTTTTTAATTGGTTCCGTTGTCTGACCTGGCCAATTTATTGGTGTCTAAGGAAAGCAACGGGGGGACCCCCACCTTACTTACTTGGCCAATTTGATTAAGCGATCTTGATATTGAAAAACCCTAATGTTGAAAATACTATTAAGGGCCTTCCTTCATGCTAGGTTAATGTTACATCATGAACTATGGCTAGTTTGTTGTGTTAACATGAGGCTTGTCATAAGGATTGATATAACATAATCTTGGTGCATAGAAGATGCTTACGGTAATTTTGAATATACTGCTTTGTTGTGTTAACACAAGGACAGTTATATTAGAATTTGACTGTATTGAAATGAAGGGTCTAACTTAACTAAAATATTATAGCTTGTTGTGTTAAATAAGGCTAATAATATTTTAGAGGCCAAGATATAATATTAAAAATTGTATGAGATGCAATTGGAAAGAGTTTCCTACCTATGAACTCATAAGGGTTTGTTGTGTTAACACAAGATCATTACGAGGAATTAGGGTCTCAATCCCACTAAGATAAATATAACATATGTCTCGTTCATCATAGTAGAGGATTATGATGTTCGATAAAATAGTGGGAGGTACAATTAAATCTAAAGACCTTATTTAATTGTATGAGTTAATATGAGTTGTTTGCTTATGTAATATTCTTTAATTATTGTAGATTAAATTCTACAAATGGCATCTTCACTATCATTGCGAGGAATTTTAGATTCCAACAAGTTGATCGATCCCAATTATGTGGACTAGTTGAGAAATTTAAAGATCGTACTCACTCAGGAGAAACTGTTGCCCAGCTATGCAACCCAAGAAGGGGGGTGAATTGGGTTTCTAAAAATTTTAAGCTTAACTTATGACTTATGAGAAATATTTGACAAAGCTAAATAGATAGAGTGAGTAGAATTAATTCAAGGCTAATAGCAAGAGCAAGAATGCAAGAGAATAACGAAGAGATAAAAAAGAGCAATTAGACACACACCAAACAAGAGGATTTATAGTGGTTCGGTGCCAACCTTGCACCTACATCCACTCTCCAAGCTCCTACTTGGGAATTTCAATCCACTAATCTTGTATTCAACCCAAATACAAACATCAAAAACTCTGACTCTAGCTATTCCAAGCTAGTCCACTTATTTTCTGGATACAAGCCAACCCAATACACTCCGATTCTAGGTTCGGATCAACCTTTCCTTGTTTTAGAACCCCTCCAAAACAAAACCAATCACTCAAACTGAGTATAACAATTTACAGCACAAATAAGTACAAAGAAAGCTCCTTCAATGAGCGAATATAACTTTAAATATACATTACTCAAGAGAAGAAGACCTTTTTTGGATTTTTTCAAGGTGGATGGAGACTTGAATGTGCACTTGAGGAGTTGATGAGCTTGGATTAAAGGTTTCTTGAAAGCTTTGAATGAGCTCTTGCTTAGGGCTGAAAAGTTGGCTTGAAATCCCTTTTTCAAAATCTCTCTCTTTTTTTTAATTCTCTTTGATTCCACCTTTTTGTTCTTTTTATAGCTTTAAGAAATAGAGGAAATCATTCTAGACTAGAAAAAGAGCTGTTAGACTGTATTAAATGAGCATTAAAAGCATTTAAAATGGGTTAAAAATTTGTCGTTGCGAAAAAATCCCATCACAGGGGTCGACTCATGAGTCGACTCATGCCTGGGGGTTGACTCATGGGTCGACCTCTGTGGAAAATCATCACAGAAGTGAACAGGATCCATTGTTCTGTAAAACTGGCAAAAAGACCCGCAGAGGTCGACTCATGAGTCGACTCATGCCTTGGGGGTCGACTCATGGGTCGACTCACAGGGTGTGCCAAGTCTGTGCCGGCCAGAAATTTCAGCGTGCCAGTCATCTCATGTGCCATGGTCGACTCATGGGTCGACTCATAATTTTCAATCATGCATATCTTTCAAAATACAAGTCCAAAATCAATAAAATTTTCACCATTGGATCACAAATCTTTTGTTCTATCATTTGATACTATCAAATCAGAGTTTTGATAAAATTATAATTTTGCCCCTGAAGAGCAATAAGACTTTTTCAAGTGAGAAATATTAGTACCCCTTCAACTGCTTTGTAATCATCAAAATCAATCTAAAGAGCAACAATCTCTCCCTTTTTGATGATGACAAAATATTTGAACAAAAGCATTTATATGAATCAATGATCATGAATTTCAATAAAATGCATTATAGGTAGTTTGAAGATAACTAGGAAATTTACTACCAACTTATAAGTGTATTTGCTTGAAAAGAAGATTGATTCTTTTGGCATGTGATACATGTGTCCATTTGCATAAATAATTTGCCTATTGCTTAATGATTTAAAAATTTGCTCATTTGATTATGTGATTTTGGTATCAGAGTAGAAAATTTATTTTTGTTATCAGAGCAAAGCAGAATTAGGATTTGAAAATTACGTGTTTGAGAATATCTCATTTGCTTGTTTTTCAAATTTCTTAGCATCTTGAAAATTTGCTCATTCTCATTTGATTATTTAGTTTTAGTATCAGAGCATGTTTAACAATTAAGTGTATCAATGCATGTCTAAAAATTAATTTTAAAGCATGTCAGAGCATGTCAAATTTTAAGATGTATCAGAGAATGTCTAATTTTAAAGCATATCAGAGCATGTCTTAGAAATAATTTTAAAGGTTGCTCAATTGCTTTGTGCTTAGCAATTCACTCATTTTATTATCAATCATGTTTTTGATATTTTAATTTCTTCCAATTCACTCATTTTATTTTTAAGTCTTTTATTTATCTTTCTTTTGATACTTTTGCTTAGCAATTCACTCATTATATTTTTAAGTTATTTAATAATCTTGCTTTTGATATTTTTCTTTAATTTCTTCCCCTTTTTGACATCATTAAACATTGTTAACTCCCCCTCTTTTTTTGAATACATTTTCTCTTTAGTGTTTCTTCAAACTTCTTGTGCTAATCATTAATGTTTACTCTCCCTGAATATAGCAATCATAAACCAAAATATGCCATTGAGTACCATAGATATGAATTAGCAACAAAGAGAAGATATATAATCAAGAGATGATTGATACCACTACAAAGAGAAATCTGCTCAATCTGATCATCAGCCAATCTGAACTCTGAGGGAGGTGCTATGCTGTCTGGCTGCTGAACTAGTGTGTGCCTCCTGGTGGACTCTGAAGGGCCAGCCTCTAGATCTGAAACAAACTGGATATCTGGAGATGCTGCCCTGAAGTCATGGAGAGGTGATGAGGGACCTTCTTCCTCAGCTCTGTCCTCAACTCTATCCTCAGCTCTCTCCTCAGCTCTTTCTTTGTACCCTTGATCCAACCACCATTAATCCTAGTGAATCCCATGCGGTGCAGAGTGTGTTGGTTGATGGTGTCTGCATGAGAAAGCTTAGCAGATGCCTCCCCCTTAAAACTAACTCCAAACCTCCTGAATACCAGTGTGAGGGCCATACCAAAAGGCAGATGTGCCTTGGATCTATTCAGTGTTTCTCTCATGGCCTCAATCATTAAAGCTGGGAGGTTTAAGGGGGTTTGGGTGATCACATAAAACATTATACATATGTCTCTGCCAGAAAGGAGGTCATGTCTACCACTTCTCGGGAAGAAAAGCTTTGTCACTAATTGATGTAGAATTCTCATTTCAATTGACAAGATTTTGGCTTCTAATTTATTTAGACTTCCCGAGTAAGTTCCTCCTAAAATTACATTGATCCCCTCTTCCTTCACTAGGAGTTCCATGTATGAATATCCCTCACAGGGCAAATGTAGAATCTCTCCCAAAATAATAGGATCTAAGCAGATATCAATTCCCTTAACAGTAGAAGCTACTATTCCATTGCCATAGTGCAGATTTAGATAAAACTCTCTAACCAAGTCTACATATGTAACTTCCATGAGAGAATAGTAAAATCCCCAACCCTAGTTTTTTATCTTTGAACCAAAGGAGAAACCCTCTTTTTCAAAAAAGCTGAAGTCCACATTCTTGCCGGTTTCTACCTTTCTGTCAGAGAGAGGGATTTTGCTAGGGCTAAGAGAAGACTGAGAGGGACCTGGTGCAGATGCTGAAGCTGGAATGGGAGCAGAGGAGGTCTGAGAAGCTTGCCTTTTTCTGCGGTCGCCTTCTTCCAGCGCACGGACTGATTTCCTTCTTTGAGGGAGTTTCATCTTTGGGGCCATTCTCACCACAAGAGCAGGCAGGGAGACTCAGAAGATCAAATGGGTGAGGAGAAGGAAGGTTACTAGAGGATGGAAAGAGATTTTGGCGGAGAGGAATGATGATTTTGAGAAGAACGGTGGAAGCCAGGGCATGCTCCAACCGCTTCAATCAAGGGAGAAAGATGCGAGAAGCTCCTTTCCCAAGGGGTGATTTGAGGTGGAGATGTGAAGGGAGAATGATCTTTGGGCTAAATCCTTGGTTTTGGAGAGAATGAAGATGAGGACGAAGAGTCTTGGAGGGAGGAAGATGAAGAAGAAGAAGGGGTCGGCTCATGAACGGGCTTTAAGTTAAAAAGAAAAGAACCCGTGGGAAGTTGGCAAAGAATTTCAAGTATGCCATTGGGTCGACCCTAGGGGGTCGACTCATGATTCACAAAATTTCAGAAAAAATATGAATAAATTCCAAAAAAATTCAAAATTTTGGGAGAAGAAATTTTGCTCAATGACAAGTTGTGAGAATGATAATCTTGAGCTTTTAGATCCAAGAGAGATGATAAAAATTGAGCTAAAAAAAATTTTGATATCGATTCCTTGGAATTGGAGAAACATTTAGGCAAAAGGATCAAGAATTCCTAGATTTCTCCTAATTTCACAGAATTTATCCTCACTAAGGGCCTTTGTAAAGATATCAGCTAATTGATTTTCAGTGCAAACATATTCAAGACTTATATCTTTGTTTTGAACATGTTCTCTTATAAAATGATGTCTTATTTCAATATGTTTAGACCTTGAATGTTGAATTGGATTTTTAGTTAGATTTATGGCACTAGTGTTGTCACATCTTATGGGTTTTCATTAAGTTTGATACCAAAGTCTTCGAGTTGTTACTTAATCCACAAGATTTGAGCACAACAACTTTCGGCTGCAATATATTCGGTCTCAGCCGTAGACAGTGCTACCGAATTTTGTTTCTTGCTAAACCAGGAGATTAGGTTAACTCCAAAAAATTGGCAAGTTCCACTAGTGCTCTTTCTGTCTAATCTACATCCAGCAAAATCAGCATCTGAATATCCTAATAAATCAATTAGTGAGTCCTCAGAGTACCATAACCCTAGAGTTTGAGTACCATTTAAATATCTAAGGATTCTTTTAACAGCATTCAAGTGAGATTCTTTAGGATTAGATTGAAATCTAGCACATAAACAAACACTAAACATGATATCAGGCCTACTTGTAGTTAAATATAATAGAGAGCCAATCATACCTCTATAGTATTTTAAGTCTACACATTTACCTTCTTCATCCTTGTCAAGCTTACACGAGGGGCTCATGGGTGTGCCAATTGGTTTGGAGTTCTCCATTTCAAATCTTTTGAGTAATTCCTTGGTGTACTTGCTTTGGGTGATGGAGATTTCTTTTTTTGTTTGTTTGATTTGGAGTCCGAGGAAGAAAGTAAGTTCTCCCATCATGCTCATCTCGAACTCCCCCTGCATGAGCTTAGCAAAGTCTTGACAAAGAGATTCATTAGTAGACCCAAAAATAATGTCATCCACATAAATTTGTATAACTAACATATCATTTTGATTTCTTTTAATAAAGAGGGTTGTGTCTACATTACCTCTTGAAAAATCATTATTTAGTAAGAATTTGCTTAGCCTATCATACCAAGCCCTAGGTGCTTGTTTTAATCCATATAGAGCTTTATTTAATTTAAAAATATGATTAGAAAAAGCATGATTTTCAAATCCTGGGGGTTGTTCTACATAGACTTCTTCAGTAATATATCCATTCAAAAATGCACTTTTGACATCCATTTGAAATAATTTAAATTTCATAAAGCAAGCATATGCAAGTAGAAGTCTAATGGCTTCTAATCTAGCAACAGGTGCAAAGGTCTCATCAAAATCAATTCCTTCTTCTTGATTATAATCTTTAGCAACCAATCTTGCTTTATTTTTTATTATATTTTCATGTTCATCTAATTTGTTCCTAAAGATCCATTTTGTGCTAATTATTGAATAATTTTTAGGTCTTGATACTAAAGTCCATACACTATTTCTTTCAAATTGATTAAGTTCCTCTTGCATTGCATTAATCCAATTATAATCATTTTCGGCTTCTTCAATAGTTTTTGGTTCAAGATGAGATACAAAAGCACAATGATTAAATACATCTCTAAGTGAAGAACGAGTTTTTACCCCATGCATAGGATCACCAATAATTAGCTCCTTAGGGTGATTGTGAACATACCTCCATTCTTTGGGTAGGTCATTTATACCTTGAGGTTATTCTTGATGTTCTTCACCTCCCTCATCCTGTTTGTCTTCATGTTCCTTATCCTCTTGAATTGTTGAATCTTTCAGAGTGATCTCCTTCATTCCTTCTATAAGAGGATCTGCATCATCAACACCTTCATTCTTCCTTGAAGGAAGATCATTAGATTCATCAAAGACAACATGTATGGACTCCTCTACTACTAAAGTTCTTTTATTAAAAACTCTAAAAGCTTTACTAGTGGAGGAGTAACCAAGAAAGATTGCTTCATCTGATTTTGCATCAAATTTTCTAAGTCTTTCTTTACCATTATTTAATACAAAATATTGGCAACCAAAAATATGAAAATATACAATATTAGGTTTTCTTTCTTTCCAAAGCTCATAGGGGGTTTTCTTTAAAATTTGTCTAATCAAAGCACAATTTAAAATGTAACATGCTGTGTTAATTGCTTCCGTCCAAAAATATCTTGGAAGGTTGCTTTCACAAAGCATGGTACGGGCCATTTCTTCTAAGGTTCTATTTTTCCTTTCTACTACTCCATTTTGTTGGGGTGTCCTAGGAGCAGAGAAGTTATGGCCAATTCCCTTTTCATCATAAAAGTTTTCAAAGTCTTGATTTTCAAATTCAGTTCCATGATCGCTTCGAATATTTTGAATTGAAAATCCTTTCTCATTAGTGACTTTTCAGTAAAATTTAGTGAAAATATGAAAAGTTTCATCTTTGTGTGCTAAAAAGAAAACCCAAGTAAAACGAGAGTAATCATCTATAATTACAAAACCATATCATTTTCCTCCTAGACTAGTGGTTCTAGTAGGTCCAAATAAGTCCATATGCAAAAGCTCCAAAGGTCTAGAGGTTGAAACAATATTTTTGGATTTAAATGAAACTCTTGTTTGTTTACCTAGTTGGCATGCATCACAAATTCTATCCTTTTCAAAATTCAGTTTTGGCAAACCAAGAACTAATTCTTTCTTAATTAATTTTGAAAGAGAATGCATGCTAATGTGTGCAAGTCTGCGATGCCAAAGCCAACTAGTCTCATTAACTTTAGCATTCAAGGATACTAGGCATTGCATGTTTATTTTGGCTAAATCATTTAAATCTACCATATAAACATTACCATGTCTATGTCCAATAAATTTAATGTCATCATTAATAGGACTAGTTATAATGCAAACAGATGATTCAAAAACAACCTTATATCCTTTATCACAAAATTGACTAATGCTTAGTAAGTTATGCTTTAAACCATCTACTAACAAAATATTTTCAATGTATTTGGAGGGAGTGATACCAATGTTACCTATACCGATGATCTTTCCTTTGCCATTGTCTCCAAAGGTGACCATCCCTCCATCCTTAGCATCAAGAGTGATGAATTGGGATTCATCACCAGTCATGTGTCTCAAGCATCCACTGTCAAGATACCATTTCCTGTTTCCTCCTTGGGATGCTGACACACCTGCAAGCAAAAATCAAGTTTTTATTTTAGGTACCCAAGCTTTCTTGGATCCTGTTTGGTTAGTCATAATGGTTCCTTTTGGAACTCATATTTTCTTTACAGTTGAGTTTGTAGACTTGTTAGAGAAGCAAGTGTATGACTTATGTCCTACTCTACCACATTTGAAGCAAGTAATATTAGAAGACTTGTTACTTAAAGAGTTTACATAAATATTTTTCAGATATTTTTATTTTTTCAAGGGGTTATAGCCAAGTCCAGCCTTATCATACACGGCTTTTTGATTTTCAAGAATCATATTGAGTTTATTTGAACTCAAGGTGAACTTTTCTACTATTGGTTTTAGCTTGGCAATTTCATTCTTTAAGCTTTGATTTTCTTGAAGCAGGGTGGATTTTTTAATTGAAATATTTTCAATTTATTTCAATAAAGATTGATTTTTTAATTTTAGATCTTTGTTCTTCATCCCTAGTTTTTTTAATTCATCAACTAAATCATAGAATGCTTCATGTAATTCTTCAAATATAAAGTCACTAGGAGTTTCAGAAATTACCTTATTTTCGTGTTCCATAAGGCACAGGTTGGTTTGTTCAGTTGAGTTTTCCTCGTCGGAGCTTGAGTCATCACTCGCACTCCAAGTGGCCATCATGGCCTTCTTCTTGTACTTCTTGGGACCTTTCTTCAGCTGAGGGCATTCGGATTTGAAGTGTCCCGACTTCTTGCATTCGTAGCAGATAAAGGGTTGGTCTTTCTCTTTTTCTTTGCTTTGTTCTCCTTTTGTGAATGGCCTCTTCCTCATCCCCTATTTCCTTTTTCTCAAAATTTTTTTGAATCTTCGGGTAATGAGTGCCATCTCTTCATCCTGTTCTTCGTCTTTAGTGTCATCAGTTTCTTCATCTGGTGGAGCTATAGATTTAAGGGCAATTATTCTTTTCTTTTTGACTTCTTCCTCTTGATGTTGCTTCATGCTCAGCTCATGAGTTATCAATGATCCAAGAAGCTCTTCCAAGGGTAGAATGTTCAAGTCCTTAGCTTCTTGAATGGCAGTCACTTTGGCTTCCCAAGTTCTTGGTAAGGATCTAAGAATCTTTCTTACAAGCTCACTGTTAGTATAGGACTTGCCAAGACTCTTTAAACCATTAATAATATCAGTAAAGCGAGTAAACATTCCAGTTATGGACTCATCATGCTCCATTTTAAACAATTCATATTTATGCACAAGCATGTTGATTTTAGACTCCTTTACTTGATTGGTTTCCTCATGGGTTACTTCTAACCTATCCCATATTTCTTTAGCAGATGAGCAAGTAGAAATGCGATTAAATTCGTTAGCATCAAGAGCACAATAAAGAACATTCATTGCTTTAGCATTTAATTGAGCCATCTTCTTATCAACCTCATCCTATTCTTTCTCGGGTTTGGTTGATTCCTCACCATCTATAATTTTAGGAGGTGTGTGAGGACCATTCACTATGATACTCCACATATCATAGTCGAGTGCTTGAATGAATATTTTCATCCGAGCTTTCCAATAGGTGTAATTAGACCCATTGAAAAGTGGAGGTCGGTTGGTGGATTGCCCCTCGGCTAGAGAAGTACCGACATGAGTTGCCATAGATCTTTGGCTCTTTGATTGTTTAGATCAAAGAAAGGCTAGAGCATCGGGCTCTGATACCACTTGTTGCCCAGCTATGCAACCCAAGAGGGGGGGTGAATTGGATTTCTAAAAATTTTAAGCTTAACTTATGACTTATGAGAAATGTTTGACAAAGCTAAATAGATAGAGTGAGTAGAATTAATTCAAGGCTAATAGCAAGAGCAAAAATACAAGATAATAATGAAGAGATAAAGAAGAGCAATTAGACACACACCAAACAAGAGGATTTATAGTGGTTCGGTGCCAACCTTGCACCTACATCCACTCCCCAAGCTCCTACTTGGGAATTTCAATCCACTAATCTTGTATTCAACCCGAATACAAACGTCGGAAACTCTGACTCTAGCTATTTCAAGCTAGTCCACTTATTTCCCGGGTACAAGCCAACCCAATACACTCCAATTCTAGGTTCGGATCAACCTTTCCTTATTTTGGAACCCCTCCAAAACAAAACCAATCACTCAAACTGAGTATAACAATTTACAGCACAAATAAGTACAAAGAAAGCTCCTTCAATGAGCGAATATAACTTTAAATACACTTTACTCAAGAGAAGAAGACCCTTTTTGGATTTTCTCAAGGTGGATGGAGACTTGAATGTGCACTTGAGGAGTTGGTGAGCTTGGATTAAAGGCTTCTTGAAAGCTTTGAATGAGCTCTTGCTTAGGACTGAAAAGTTGGCTTGAAATCTCTTTTTCAAAATCTCTCTCTTTTTTTTAATTCTCTTTGATTCCCACCTTTTTATTCCTTTTATAACTTTAAGAAATAGAGAAAATCATTCTAGACTGAAAAAAGAGCCGTTAGACTGCATTAAATGAGCATTAAAAGCATTTAAAATGGGTTAAAAACTAACCGTTGTGGAAAAATTCCATCACAGGGGTCGACTCATGGGTCGACCTCTGTGGAAAATCATCACAGAAGTGAACGGGATCCATGGTTCTGTAAAACTGGCAAAAAGATCCGCAGAGGTCGACTCATGAGTTAACTCATGCCTTGGGGGTCGACTCATGATTTTCAATCATGCATATCTTTCAAAATACAAGTCCAAAATTAATAAAATTTTTACCATTGGATCACAAATCTTTTGTTCTATCATTTGATACTATCAAATCAGAGTTTTGGTAAAATTATAATTTTGCCCCTGAAGAGCAATAAGACTTTTTCAAGTGAGAAATATTAGTACCCCTTCAACTGCTTTGTAATCATCAAAATCAATCTAAGGAGCAACAGAAACTCTCCTATATTCTTGACATTCCTGAACCACAAGAGGTTGGGGATGATGCCACAGAAGAGGAGGTATCCACATACAGGATGTGGAAGAATGACAGTTTGACTGTCAAGTGCATCATACTGGCCTTTGTGAGCAATGAGTTGCAGAGGCAGCATGAGAGCATGGATACTCAATCCATACTCCTCAATCTTAAAGAGTTGTATGGAGAACAGAGTAGAACTGCTAGATAGGAGATATTTAAGCAGTTATTCCATGCTAGAATGACTGAGCGATCATCCGTACAAGACCATGTCCTGAAGGTCATTGATCTGATCACTAGATTGGGTCAACTTGGTTTTGTGATGGATGGAGAATTAAGTCAGGATTTGATCCTGCAATCTCTTCCCGAGTCATTCGCTCAGTTTGTTGTGAACTATCATATGAACAAACTGAATACCTCCTTACCTGAGTTGTTAAATATGCTTAAGACAGCTGAGAGCCATATTAAGAAAGAAATGTAGGAACCAAATCTAGGGTTTCAGGATTAGATCTTGAAACTTTTTCAAGATCATACAGCGGAAGACTAAAATAAATAAAAATTTATTTTCTAAAACTAGAGAATCCCTAGATCTAAGATCCTATTACATGATTATTACATAGCATTAAATCATAAATTAAAATATATAAATATAGCATGAACCACATGTTGATCATATCAACATGTTTCTATACTACATCTAATGTATGTATTAAATAATAGATCAGATCTATTACCTTGCAAGTTAGACATTCTAACCTCGCTGATCCGAGCTTGAGAATGATGTTGCAAGCCGCACACATGTCCGACCTCTAGGAGTCGTCCACACGAGCCCACGAATCTCGATCAGAAGTCCTGCTTCAGAAAATCAGCACAGTATGCTAGTACTACGCTGATCCTTCTTTGATGGTTGATCAGGTGCCTCCTTCTTCTTGATTTGGACTCTTCCAAAGATGGAAAGTAAAAGGAAGAGTTTCAGATCTGAGACGCTCTCAGAAAACTCAAGATGGAGGGAGGAAAGATATGAAAACAAAAAACCCTAGAAGAAGACCCTCTCTTCTTCACATTTTTCTCTCTAGATACCCTAACTTGCATCTTTTATATCTCCATGATCCAAAGGTCTTTCGCTTTAATTTTTGGATGGCACAAAGGCTCTTAAATCTCTATCTTCTCCTAAAATTTTATGAAGAAACTCATTTTATACAGAGAGATATGATAGAGTCCTTGTCTAGGTCAAATACCTAGTCAAGGCTTATCCAAACATGGCAAGTTAAGGGGTGCCCAACTCTTGAGCACCTCTTCCATATTTTCATACATGGATCACCAGCAAAGGGTTCATAATGTGTACCCTAAAATCCATAAAAATTTTAAAAAATTTTTGGATAATTTCGGTGCAAAATTGAAAGAGTTTTGGATTTCTAAAACTCTATCTCATAGAATTCGAAATCCAAACTTATTCCTTTTTGATTTGATCCAAACCACCTTCCATGTAAGAAAGAAGAGAGGAAACCTTTTGTGAATGTGGGAGAGACCTGGGAGAGGGCTTTTGTCACACAAAATAAGTGGAGATTGGCGTTGAATAAGAGAGAGGGCGTGGGGAAGGCTTATGTGGTGCAAGGTGGAATCCTAGTCTTACTAGGATTCTATCTTATGACTTGTTTTAATTTGGTTTTTCAAACCAAATCAAACCAAAATTAGATCAATCTAATTAAAATAAATCTTAACCCAATTAAGAACCTAATTTCATTAGATTAAATTAGATTTAAATCTGATTTAATTTTTTAATCAAATTAGAAATTAGATTGACCCAAGTCCTAGTTGAACTAGGATTAGTTTTTCCTTGCACTTGGCTTATCCAATAAACCAATTGGACTTGATCCAATCAAGCCCAAACCAAATCTAATTAAATCATATTTAATTAGACTTAATCTCAGCCCATTGGCTTAATCAAATTAAGCCAATTAGCAATCAAATTGCTAATCGATCCTCCTGCAACACTTGCACTGGGTTAAATGTCAATCATATTGATCATTTAACCCTAGAACGATTCTTAATCATTGATCAACCATCCGATCGGATCATGAACTCTAATGTGTGTGACCTCATAGGTCCGAACCTAAGCCAGTAGTATAAGAACAAATTTTTATACCAATCGAAGTGACCATCTAGCAATGGTACCCAACGATCGGATAGGTCGAATGTGTAGAACAACATCCTTAGAACCCATGCGGATATAGTTTTCATATAATTCATCCCCTTGACCAAAATGATCATAGGATACCTCAGAGTTCAACTGTCAACTCTGATCAGGTTGTCTACATTGTATTTCAAAATATCAAATCCATCTGATGGATTACCCTGGCCAAGTTTTTGCTAAATTGAAATACAGCGACTCATTCTTCTCCAACTCTTGGAGTGGTCAATCCCATCTCGATCACACTCTGACTTCGCAAGTATTTGACTGTGCCCAGAAGCCTTCCGTCCCTAAATTAGAAATTCAGTTAGTTCAGTACCAAAGCACAGTGAGTTGCTTGTAAGTCACTGAGGCGATCTCAAGTCTAAGGGACACTTATACCTATATCCCATCAGAGACATTCTCGACAGTATAATGCTCTGAAGTTGGTCACGTTCAATGATGATGTACCCTTACATCTCATCTGTATGTCATACCAGTATCTCCACACTCCTTGGTTAAGAGGACAACCAACCCATATGGCCTACAGTGACTTATGCTCGATAGAAGCTGTCGTCCTTATTAACAGCCTATCATTTAGTCATGAACAGTTTTAAGAACTAATCGATAAATCCTCTCTTTATCGAACTTAAATAGTCCTAAGAACTTCATCATAACAACGGAGTTCATTAGAAGATGAAATCTTATGATGAAAATGCCAAATATATTTTATCAATTACAATACTTGGTTGCTCAACCGTCAACAGCTTGACGATTGGCTTTTTGGGACATATTTCCCAACAACTCCCACTTGTCCTAAAGCCACTCGACACAGTATCTAATACCCATCTTCGACTTGTGGTTGTCGAACTCCTTTATCGCTAAGGCTTTAGTGAAGGGGTCGGCTAGGTTCTCCTTTCCATCGATCTTCTGAAGGTCGACATCACCTCGATCCACGATCTCTCAGACCAGGTAGAAGCGGCGCAAGATGTGCTTCGTCCGCTGATGTGCTTTGGGTTCCTTCACCTGAGCTATGGTACCAGTGCTGTCGCAGTGGAGCAGGACTGGACCATCGAGGGAGGGTGCTACTCCGAGCTCATTGATGAATTTTCTCAGCCACACAGCTTCCTTCACGGCATCCGATGCTGCGATGTACTCCGCTTCACAAACAGAGTCTGCCACAGTATGCTGCTTGAAACTCTTCCAGCAGATGGCTCCACCATTCAGAGTAAAGATAAAACCCGACACGCTCCTACTGTCATCATGGTCAGATTGGAAGCTGGAGTCTGTGAACCCCACAAGTTTCAGATCTGACTCGTCATAAACCAACCATTGGTCCTTAGTATTTCTCAAATAATTAAGGATGGCTTTAACCACTTTTCAATGATTTTCTCCAGGATCAGATTGGTATCTACTCATTACTCCTAGTGAGTATGCCACATCTGATCTTGTACATGTCATGGCGTACATGATAGATCCCACGGTTGAAGCATATGGGACTCTACTCATACGCTCTCTCTTTTCAGGAGTTGTCGAACAATCCTTCTTAGAGAAAAAAATTCCATGGCCTATCGGTAGATAGCCCTTCTTGGAATTCTCCATGCTGAACCTCTTCAGCACAGTGTCTATGTACATGGACTGGGATAACCCAAGCATCTTTTTAGATCTATCCCTATAGATGTTCATCCCTAGGATGTAGGATGCTTCACCCAAGTCCTTCATGGAGAACTGTGATGACAACCAAACTTTTATTTTCTATAGTGCGGGGATGTCATTCCCGATTAAGAGAATGTCATCCACGTACAAGATAAGGAATACCACAACTGGACCATTTGCCCATTTATAGATGCAGGGCTCTTCTCCATTCTTAATGAAGCCATATGTTTTGATCACCTTATCAAAATGCATGTTCCAACTCTGAGAAGCTTGTTTCAATCCATAAATGGATCTCTGAAGCTCGCACACCTTGGACTCATCTATGGATGTAAACCCCTCAGGTTGTATCATATACACCTCTTCGGTCAGCTCTCCATTCAGGAAAGCTGTCTTTACATCCATCTGCCAGATCTCATAATCCAGATGGGCAGCTATTGCAAGCATTATCCGAATGGATTTGAGCATTGCCATAGGAAAAAATGTCTCATCATAGTCAATACCACAACGTTGACGATACCCCTTGACGACCAGACGGGCTTTATAGGTCTCCACCTTTCCGTTTGCGCCCCTCTTCCTTTTGAAGACCCATTTACACCCAATGGGTTTAACACCTTCAGGTGGGTCAACCAATGTCCATACATCGTTGACCTTCATGGACTCCATTTTGGATTTCATGGCTTCAAGCCATTTCTCAGAATTAGGTCTCTGCATTGCATCTATATAGGTGATCGGATCCTCATTATTCTCATCAAGTTCGATGGGATCACCGTCCCGGACCAAGAAACCGTAGTATCTGTCCGACTGATGCGGTACTCTATCGGATCGCCTTAATGGTGTAGGTACATTGAGCTTCGGATCTGATCTAATCATATCTGACTCAGGTTCAGCTATTGGTGTCGGTCCTTCTACCTGTTGAACTTCATCAAGTTCAACCTTAGAGGCAATGGTTCCTTCACCAAGGAACTCCTTTTCTAAAAAGATTGCCTTAAGGCTGACGAATACCTTTTGTTCATCAGCATGGTAGGAAAAATATTCTTTTGTCTCTTTGGGGTACCCTATGAATGAGCATTTGTCAGACCTAGATCCAAGTTTGTCTGTGACTAATCGTTTGACATAGGCCGGGCACCCCCAGACCCTAAGGTGTGAAAGTGCTGGCTTACATCCTATCCATATCTCATATGGAGTCTTAATTAGAGACTAACTTAGAATCCTATTTAACAGATAACAGGCTGATTCGAGTGCATATCCCCAGAAGGATATCAGCAAGCTAGCAAAAACTCATCATGGATCGGACCATGTCTAACAGAGTCCGATTCCTCCTTTCAAACACATCATTATGCTGTGGTGTTCCTGGAGGAGTCCATTGGGAGAGAATCCCATTCTCTCTTAGATATGTGAGAAACTCACTAGAAAGGTATTCTCCTCCTCGATCAGATTGAAGAGTTTTAATACTCTTCCCAATTTGTTTTTCTACTTCGCTTCAGAATTGTTTGAATATTTCAAATGAATCTGATTTATGTTTCATCAGATAGACATATCCATATCGGGATAGGTCATCCGTGAAAATTATGAAGTAGAAATATCCACCTCTAGCACTAGTGCTCATGGGCCCGCTTACATCAGTATGTACTAGGCCCAAGAGCTTAGTAGCTCTCTCACCTTTTCCAGTAAAAGGTGACTTAGTCATTTTATCAAGAAGACAGGACTCACAGGTTGGAAGTGATTCACAATCACTGACTTCGAGGATTCCCTCTTGAGTCAACCTATTTATTCTGTACTTATTTATATGACCTAGCTTATAGTGCCATAAGTAGATATCTGACACACTATCTAATCTAGGGTGCTTGCCAGTAGAATAGACTCTTATCGGGCTTGATCTTTCTGGTCTGACCCTGCACTGATGTCCCAGCCTGAACATGCACCTTCTTCACTTTCTTCTTCTTGTTCTTCTTTCCTTTCTTAAAAGGTCGAGAACCAGAAGACGAACCTCCCACTAAGTTCACCGACTCCTTGTGAAGTTGGTGATCCTTCTCAAAGTTCTGAAGCAACCCCAATAACACATGGTAGTTTACTTCAGGCTTTGTCATTCCATAATGAGTGAGGAATGGGAGATAAGACTTGGGCAGCGAGTTCAGTATTGCATCTTTCCCAAGTTGCTCATGCAAGGGAAAGCCGAGCTTGCTCAATCATTCCATCAGCTCGATCATGTACAATACATGATCAGTGACGGAGGCACCATCCCGCATTTTGGCGTTGAAGATGGCACAACTAGTCTTGTGCCTCTCCACGTCATCGGGTGTGCCAAAGGCATCCTCCAACACTTGAAGCATGTCCTTTGGCTGAGTCGTCTCGAATCTGCGACTGAACTCGTCGCTCATGGCAGCCAGCATGATACAACGCACCGTGGTCCGATCATTGAGCCACTTCTGGTAAGTGTCTCTGACTGTTCCACGTGCATTGCAGCTGGCTCCTCAGGTGCAGGATCCATTATCACATATAGGATCCGTTCATGCTGTAGGACTATCTTCAACTTTCGGTACCAGCTATCGAAGTTGGGTCCCACCAACTTATCATTGTCCAACAATGATCGGAGCGATAGGAAAGTGGCCATATTTACACAAAGGAGAACCATAACCTAATTAGTAATTGATTCATTAAACCTAAAGATTTGGACTTTAATCAAAAGGTTTCTCCCACTATTTTATTCAAATTGGTAGCCTCTACCTCCAACTCGAGGAATTACCCTAATTCTTTAGCGGGTACTAGAATCCACTTTGGCTGCACACAAGCCCAACTTTGGTTGGTCAACCCATGTATATCTAAGGGTAGGTTCATAACCAATTGTTTCTCTAAACAATTTCTAGTAATTTTAATTTTGCCCCAGAAACCTAATCAGTATGCTTTGGCCTCCACTGTAAGGATCCGGTTAGGTCCAACCATTAACATGATCATACTTGGTGTATCTAACCAACGAATGATTAAGCCCAACTTTGGTTGGCTCACCTAACCACCATTAGAGAGACACTTCCAAGTCGTCATATGATGAGTGATAATTCCATTAGTCAACAAGCACCAGGCCTTTGGGTCTGCAATGATTATTGAGTTAATGGACTCATTATCAAACACCTTAATGGGAGGCTATGACTCAGTTATCTCCATAACTTTATCATTTTAAGGACCTAATAATTTTAGAGGATTTAAATAATATAGAGGATGAGGTCAGATGAACTAGCTTATCATGATCCTCCCACTAGCTTCACCAAGTCAGCTTAAGGGAGACCATTAAAAGGGCTGGTCTAGGAGCACCTAAATTAGTCACACTGATTTACCTAGCTAACATGGGTCAGCTCGAATAGTCAAGTGATCCGATCAAAACATAATTTCACCAAGAGACCAGGTAAGTTCGATCAGTGGGAGGGTCTGCCAAAACTTGCCTTAGACACCATCAGAAATGGCCAGGTAAGCAGGCTCCCAATTAAAAACCACCGGTCTGGTTTACCTTAGACACCAACTGGTTTAATTAGTTTCGATTAGATCAACCTAACAGTTCGTGCTAGACCGCTTAGCCAAGAATCAAGTCCATTTGGTTCTCGTTAAAGACATGGACTTGACCAATTACAACTATTGTAATTGATCTAGAGAATCCTTGACCTAATCTAAGACAACAATTGATTAGATTTAGTCAATTTTCTAATTAAGTCCATCTTTAATCTAACCATAGTTCTAACCCAATTAATGGATCTAATTCCCATTAACCCATTAACCCAATGTGTTATGATTTGTGTCTTAGGTTCTTCAATTCACAATCCTAGAACCTAATCAAACAACTTCTTAATTCTTAATTAAGTTTTGGGCTGAGGGTTGGGTTTGGCTTTTCAAAAAATAATTTTCATATTTGTAAAATAATTTTACAATATGATTCTACCAATCATATTGCATGTTTGATTCAGAATCAAGATACAAGTGAAATAAATATGACACTACTTTAGATCTAATCTAAATAGGTTCATGTAATTGAAACAGTTTCAACTTTAAACAATTTCTTTGCACAAAAATTATTAACAAAGAGATTTTATTTCAGATTTAAATATCTTTTAAATTTAATAAATCATAAATTTAATCTAGATCATATCTAACAAATTTATGATTAAAGATAGATCTACACAAACTAGGACAACCTTTGCACTGTAAGGGGTAAACCTTACAGCAGGACAACCTTGCAGTTCGTGATTGATCTAAAATTTTAATTTTAGATTTAATAATCAGATTATAAATTAGATCTAATCTAAGAAATAATCTAAGCATGTATAAATAATCATGTAATAAAGAACCTAGGCTCTGATACCAATTGTAGGAACCAGATCTAGGGTTTCAAGATTAGATCTTGAAACTTTTTCAAGATCATACAGCAGAAGACTAAAATAAATCAAAATTTATTTTTTAAAACTAGAGAATCTCTAGATCTATGATCCTATTATATGATTATTACATAGCATTAAATCATAAATTAAAATATATAAATATAGCATGAACCACATGTTGATCATATCAACATGTTTCTATACTACATCTAATGTATGTATTAAACAATAGATCAGATCTATTACCTTGCAAGTTAGACGTTCTTACCTCGCTGATTCGGGCTTGAGAATGATGTTGCAAGCCGCACATGCATCCGGCCTCTAAGAGTCATCCACACGAGCTCACGAATCTCGATCAGAAGTCCTGCTTCAGTAAATCAGCACAGTATGCTAGTACTGCGCTGATCTTTCTTTGATGGTTGATCAGGTGCCTCCTTCTTCTTGATTTGGACTCATCCAAAGATGGAAAGTAAAAGGAGGAGTTTCAGATCTGAGACGCTCTCAGGAAACTCAAGACGGAGGGAGGAAAGATATGAAAACAAAAAACCCTAGAAGAAGACCCTCTATTCTTCATGTTTCTCTCTCTAGACACCCTAACTTGTATCTTTTATATCTCCATGACCCAAAGGTCTTTCTCTCTGATTTTTGGATGGCACAAAGGTCTCTCAAATGTCTATTTTATCCTAAAATTTCATAAAGAAACTCATTTTATACAGAGAGATATGATAGAGTTCTTGTCTAGGTTAAATACCTAGTCAAGGCTTATCCAAACATGGCAAGTTAAGGGGCGCCCAACTCTTGAGCACCTCTTTCATATTTTTATGCATGGATCACCAGAAAAGGGTGCACAATGTGTACCCTAAAATCCATAAAAATTCTAAAAAAAATTTGGATAAATTCGGTGCAAAATTGAAAGAGTTTTGGATTTCTAAAACTCTATCTCATAGAATTCAAAATCCAAACTTATTCCTTTTTGATTTGATCCAAACCACCTTCCATGTAAGAAAGAAGAGAGGAAACCTTTTGTGAACGTGGGAGAGACCTGGGAGAGGGCTTTTGTCACACAAAATAAGTGGAGATTGGCGTTGAATAAGAGAGAGGGTGTGGGGAAGGCTTATGTGGCGCAAGGTGGAATCCTAGTCTTACTAGGATTCTATCTTATGACTTGTTTTAATTTGGTTTTCCAAACCAAATCAAACTAAAATTAGATCAATCTAATTAAAATAAGTTTTAACCCAATTAAAAACCTAATTTAATCAGATTAAATTAGATTTAAATCCGATTTAATTTTCTAATCAAATTAAAAATTAGATTGACCCAAGTCCTAGTTGAACTAGGACTAGTTTTTTCTTGCACTTGGCTTATCCAATAAACCAATTGGACTTGATCCAATCAAGCCCAAACTAAATCTAATTAAATCATATTTAATTAGACTTAATCTCAGTCCATTGGCTTAATCAAATTAAGCCAATTAGCAATCGAATTGCTAATCGATCCTCCTGTAACACTTGCACTGGGTTAAATGTCAATCGTATTGATCATTTAACCCTAGAACGATTCTTAATCATTGATCAACCATCCGATCGGATCATGAACTCTAATGTGTGTAACCTCATAGGTCCGAACCTAAGCCGATAGCACAGGAATAAATTCCTATACCAATCGAAGTGACCATCTAGCAATGGTACCTGACGACCGGATAGGTCGAATGTGTAGAACAACATCCTTAGAACCCATGCGGATATAGTTTTCATATAATTCATATCCTTGACCAAAATGATCATAGGACACCCTAGAGTTCAACTGTCAACTCTGATCAGGTTGTCCACATTGTATTTCAAAATATCAAATCCATCTGATGGATTACCCTGGCCAAGGTTTTGCTAAATTGAAATACAGCGACTCATTCTTCTCCAACTCTTGGAGTGGTCAATCCCATCTCGATCACACTCTGACTTTGCAAGTACTTGACTGTGCCCAGAAGCCTTCCGTTCCTGAATTAGAAATTCAGTTAGTCTAGTACCAAAGCATAGTGAGTTGCTTGCAAGTCACTGAGGCGATCTCAAGTCTAAGGGACACTTATACCTATATCCCATCAGAGACATTCTCGACAGCAGAATGCTCTGGAGTTGGTCACGTTTAATGATGATGTACCCTTACATCTCACCTGTATGTCATACCAGTGTCTCCACACTCTTTGGTTAAGAGGACAACCAACCCATATGGCCTACAGCGACTTATGCTCGATAGAAGCTGTCGTCCTTATTAACAGCCTATCATTTAGTCGTGAACAGTTTTAAAGACTAATCGATAAATCTTCTCTTTATCAAACTTAAATAGTCCTAAGGACTTCATCATAACAATGGAGTTCATTAGAAGATGAAAGCTTATGATGAAAATGCCAAATATATTTTATCAATTACAATACTTGGTTGCTCAACCGTCAACAGCTTGACGATTGGCTTTTTGGGACACATTTCCCAACAAGAAAAGGCTCCACTTTTTCTTGTGGGTAAAACCTCTAAGAAGAAGTCAAGTTTTAAGGGTTTAAAGAAAGCACTGAATCCTAAGGGTGGCAAGATGAAGAAGAAGGGGAAGAAAGTCTCCGGACAGGGTACCTGCTTTCACTACGGCAAGGCAAGACACTGGAAAAGAAATTGCAAATTATATCTTGCAACTATAAAGGCAGGTGCAAGCGATGCACCAAAAGGTATGTATGAGATACATACAATTTTGTCATTAAGTTCTTCCAATTCAAACTCTTGGGTATTGGATACTGCCTGCAGTTCTCATATCTGTAGGTCATTACAGGGGCTGCAGAACATTAGAGTGCTGAAGAAGGGTGACTTCGAGCTCTACGATGCCGGAGGAGAGTCAATCCAAGCAGAGGCTGTAGGGACATATATGTTAAAGTTACTTTCTGGAAAGATCTTAGAGCTAGAAAACTGTTATTATATGCCTAAGATCGTTAGAAATATTATTTATGTATCGTTACTATTGCAACGAGGTTATGAAAAAAATTATCTGTCATGGCGTTATTAATAATGGTCTTCTAATTCTATCTAATGATAATGTTTTCCATATTAATGAAAGTAAAAAGCGAAAGAGAGAAGAGTTGAATAATACTTTACTTTGGCATTGTCGACTTGGTCATATAAGTGAGACAAGGATTAACAAGTTATACAAAGAAGAGTTCTTTGATCCTTATGATTATGAATCATTAGGTACTTGTGAATCTTGTCTTATGAAAAAAATGACTAAGACTCCATTTAGTGGACATGGAGAAAGGACAAGTGAGTTATTAGGACTTGTACATACTGATGTATGTGGTCCTGTAACAACAGAAGCCAGAGGAGGATACTCTTATTTTATAATGTTCACGATGATTTATCTAGGTTTGGATATGTGTATCTTATGAAACACAAGTCCGAAGCCTTTGATAAATTTAAAGAGTATCAAAGTATGGTCGAGAAACAAACTGGAAAAAGTATTAAAATCCTTCGATCTGATCGAGAAAGAGAATACTTATCCAATGAATTTTTAGATCATCTTAAAGAAAATAAAATTCTCTCAGAATGGACCCCTCCCTATACACCACAGCTAAATGGTGTAGCAGAAAGGAGGAATCACACTTTATTAGATATGGTGCGGTCCATGATGTGCCTTACAGATTTGCCAATTTCTTTCTGGGGATATGCCCTAGAAACTGCTGTCTATATCTTGAATAGAGTACCTTCAAAATCTATACCAAGCACTCCATATGAGATATGGAGAGAAAAAAAAGCATAATCTTAAGTATCTTAAGATATGGGGCTGTCCAGCTTATGTTAAAAGAAATTTTGGACATAAGCTGAGTGCTAGGGCAGATAAATGCTTGTTTGTAGGTTATCCTAAAGAGAGTATAGGATACCTCTTTTACCATCCTACTGAACATAAGGTGTTTGTTAGTAAATATGCCACTTTTATGGAAAAAGAGTTTATCCTAGAAAGAGGTAGTGGGAAGAAAATTGAACTTGGAGAAGTTCAAGACCTACAAATGCAAGCACAAGATGATCCTCAACCAAAAATATCTATTAATGAAGTACAAACACAAAGTACACCTCCTCTTCGAAGGTCGTATAGGGTGCGGAATGCACCTATGAGGTATGGGTTCATTATTAAGAATAATGAAGCCCACATCATTGAGAATGATGAACCTTTGACGTATACGAAAGCCATCATGAGAAGGGACTCAGAAAAATGGCTAGAGGCTATGAAATCCAAAATGGACTCCATGTATTCCAACCAAGTGTGGACTTTGGTTGATGCACCAGAGGGTGTGACCCCTATTGGATGCAAATGGGTCTATAAGAAAAAGATTGGAGTGGATGGCCAAGTTGAAACCTATAAAGCTAGATTAGTAGCCAAAGGTTTCAGGCAAAAACAGGGTATTGATTATGATAAAATATTTTCACCTGTTGCCATGCTCAAATCTATACGGATTAGGCTTGCAATAGCAGCATACCATGATTATGAGATTTAGCAAATGAATGTGAAGACCGCCTTCCTTAATGGTTATCTTGAGGAAGAGGTTTACATATCTCAGCCAGAAGGGTTTGTCTCAAAAGGGAGAGAAAATCAGGTATGCAAGCTTAAGAAATCTATTTATGGATTAAAATAGGCCTCGAGGAGTTGGAACATCCGATTTGATGTTACAGTCAAAGAGTTTGGCTTTATTAAAAATATGGATGAACCTTGTGTATACAAGAAGACTAGTGAGAGTGCCATTATCTTCTTAGTTTTATATGTGGATGACATACTTCTTATTGGGAATGATATCCCAATGTTACAATCGGTCAAGACATGGCTATCAACTATGTTTTCCATGAAGGATTTGGGTGAAGCATCCTATATACTAGGTATAAAGATCTATAGGGATAGATCTAAGAGGATGTTAGGCTTGTCCCAATCCAGGTACATAGACTTAGTGCTAAAGAGGTTTAGCATGGATGGAAGTAAAAAGGATATTTACCCATGAGTCAAGGCATACATCTCTCTAAAAGGATGTCTCCTAAAACACCGGAAGAGAGAAATATAATGAGTTCTATTCCCTATGCTTGGCAATAGGATCGATCATGTATGCTATGCTATGTACTAGGCCTGATGTTGCCTATGCCTTAGGCATAGTTAGTAGATTTCAGGCTGATCCAGGAGAAGATCATTGGAAAGCAGTGAAAAAATATTCTTAAGTACCTAAGAAGGACTAAAGATATTTTTTTTAGTATATGGAGGATCTGATTTAAAACTAGAAAGTTATTCTGACTCTAGTTTCCAATTAGACCTTGATGATAGTAAGTCCACTTCAGGGTATGTCTTTACTCTTAATGGTGGAGCTGTTAGTTGGAAAAGTTCCAAGCAGCAGACTGTAGCTGACTCAACTACTGAGGCAGAACATATAGCTGCAAGTGAAATCGCCAAGGAAGCTGTCTGGATGAAGAAGTTCATCACTGAGTTGGGTGTCGTTCCTAAGATTAAGAATCCAGTACCACTTTACTGTGATAATACTGGAGCAGTTGCTCAAGCAAAGGAACTAAGGTCTCATCATAAATCCAAGCACATTCTAAGATGCTTCCATCTCGTTCGTGAAATAATCGAAAGACAAGATGTTGTCATTGAACGAGTAGAAACAAAGAATAACATAGCAGACCCATTCACTAAGGCTCTACCACAGCAGCAGTTCGATCACCATCTCGATTGTATGGGGATAAAATATAAGGGCGATTGGCTTTAGTGCAAGTGGGAGATTGAAAGGAATATGCCCTACAAGCCAATCGAAATTTGTATTTTGATGGGTTTTCCTTATAATCTTTCAGACTTATGTATTGACTCTTTAAATAATAAAAGGCATTTTCATCATATGTTGCATCTTACTTTAGTAATGATTATGATGAACTCCATAAATCAGAAAAATGGGTTTAGGGTTAAGATGAGATCATACCTATGAGACCTAAAATTCTAAAAGTCCTGATTTAGAATATTCCTAGTCATAGGAGCATTGAGTAGGAGATCAATGTTCTGGATAGATTAGCACTTTCTATGTATGCTCGATGGAGAGGGTGGCAGATCTCATATGCCACTTGTGTGAGACACTAATACAAGGAAGTGGGTGCTCATTAGAGAATGAGTTCACTGAATTGATCCGACTTAAGAAACATCTTATGAAATTTACTTACCTGTCAAGAGATGTTTTTTTATAGTGGGAGTTGTGCATGTAATCCTTTAACCTGAGACTACCATAGAACCTTGTATACATGAATCCATATTTTTTGGTTCATACTCATTCATGACTTAATCATGTATGGGGTGTTCTAGATATGATAGAATGTGTATGGAGGTTGTGAGTAGGTCAACATGGAATCGATCACTCCTGGTAAGAGGAAATCACATCCTACTTGTTTTGATCGATTGATGATTCAGGAAGCCTTTGATCAAAGCAAAATAAAAATTAGAAAGAGTTTCTAATATTTTATTAATTGAATCACCATATAAGATTGAGAGAAATATGAGTATGATATTGAATTTGACATCGTTCCATATCCAGAGTCATATTCAGGGTGCAGCGAGATCGCAGGACCAAATTGCACGATAACTTTCCACTGAAGGGTATTTTTGGTATTTCCATCAAAAATTTTATATCTTTTAGGTAGACATGATACGTTGCTAGACGTCAATCTTTTCTTATGGGTTTGATCGAATTAAAGAGTTTAATTCAATCACCAATTAGAAAGAGTTCTAATTGCTGAAATCGGGTTAGCTCGATTGGATCTAGATCGGTTAGATTAAATTCTAATCAAATCAAATCGACTTGAACTTGGATCTATTGCTGGCTAGATGTGGAACCCAATGGGTCACACACAAATGGTATTGATCAGGGGTTTAATTGGATTAGATCATGTTTGCAAAATTGACATGCTAGCACATGTTGCAAAAAACTAGCTCCTTGTTTCGAATCAGGTTTAAAATTGATTCCTGATTGGGCTAATTAAAACCAAATTAATTCAAATCAATTTTGTATTTGAGTTGGGTCAGACCTTTTCTGCATGTACCTAAATTTTGGAGCCAGGAAACTAATTCTCCATGAGTCAAGAATTTTTCTTGTGCGTGGGTGCAGTTTTTGTGTGCAGAAATAGTTTTCACATCCCATGAGATGGGACGCCTCATCCTTGAGTTTATCCTATGTTCTATAATGAAATAAATTTTTGGATGATTCCTATCTTTATTTTGAGTGTTATAAATTTTTTTTAAGTTAAAATTCCTTCTGGTTTAATCGTGGAAATTCATTGAAGTTGGAGCCTGATCCATGCGCCTGACCAAGAGTCCAACTTGTGAAAGACTCTAACCCATTTGTCACACCACTTTTTAATCTGAATTTTTTTTTCACAACATTCTCATGTTAGGACCTTAATTTTTGGCTATTGGATGGACAAAAAATTATATTGATGGGTGGTGAAAAAAAATTATGCCATGCGAAGCTGCGCGACTCATCGGAGAATCATCGAGAAAAATGTTCCGAAGAGTCCTTCTGCATGAAGCATCTCTTGGATTTTTTCCTGATTATTGCCATGTGTCAAAAACTTTCAGATAGGCATGAGAATTTATCAGGAGGTATGAGATTTTCTGATGGATGCGAGATGGCATGTGGAAGGGGCACGAAAAATTCCCTAAGGCAACCCATCGCTAAGTATTTAAAGGGGGGTGCACCGGGGGATTGGATTCATTCAGATTTCCAATTCCTCCTTTCTTTCTAATATCCTCTCCCTATTATCCAATTAGTCTCTTCCTTATCTTGTTAGGACAAGTCCAAAATAGAAAGGACTAGTCCGATTTTAGGACAAGAGACTAGGAAGAGAATTAAGGAAGACAAGGAGAGAAGAAAGGTAGGGATAGGAAGACTAGGAGAAGAGGAAGAGTGTCTTGAGGTCCTGGTGTTCAAGAAAATTCTCAGAATGAGAATTTTGGAGGAGGAATCATCTCAATGAGTTGGTGTCCTGATCATAGCCCTGTGTGGATCACCGTTGGAGGGCGAACACTTGGGCATCTGGTGGAGGTTCTGCCGAAATTTGGATTAAGCACTGCAGGTATTCTTCTATAACTTAAATTTAAGCTTGAATTTATGTTATATATGATTGTTAATCATCAAGAAGATACTGGTTTAAGGGTTTAATATTTAAAATTTTTTTATTAAAATTTTAAAATCCATTATGTTTCCACTGTGCATGCCCACTCTGAAACCCTACAACGCCCACTCTCTCTTATTTTGTACAATAAAACTTCTCTCCCAGGTCTTCACATATGCCCAAAACTTTCTTCTCTTTCTCTCTTACCTAGAAAGTGGTTGTGGATCAAGTCAAAGTAGGAATTAGTTTGGATTTCAAATTCTATGAGATAGAGTTTTAGGAAATCAAAACTCTTTCTTTATGGTACTGATTTTATCCAGATCTTTTTTAAAATTTTTGTAACTTTTATGGCACATAATATATGCCCTTTTCTGGTAGTTTATGCACAAAAAGAAAGAGAGGGCACCCAACTCTTAGGTGCGCCTTGTCTTGCCATGTTTGGATAATCCTTGACTAGGTATTTGACCTAGACAAGGACTCTATCATATCTCTCTATTTAAAATAAATTTCTTCATAAAATTTTTATAAAAAATAGGAAAAGGAGAGAACTTTTGGGCATGCAAAAATCTAGGGAAAAAAAGATTGGGGCGTGGATATATAATAGACACAAGACTAGGTGTCTAGGTGAGAGCAAAGAGAAGAAGAAGAGGGTCTTCTTCTCGGGTTGCTGTGTTCACCTCTTCCCTTCCTCCATATTGAGTTTTCTAAGAGTATATTAGATCTAAAACTTTTTCTCATATTTTTCATCTTTGAAAGAGTCTAAATCAAGAAGAAAGAGACATCTGATCGACCATCGAAGAAGGATCAGCACAGTACTAGCATATTGTGCTAATTTTTTAGATTAGGATTTCTGATCGTGATTTGTGGACTCGTGTGGATGACTCCTAGAGGCTGAACATGTGTGTGACTCATAACATCATCCTCAAGTCTGGATCAACAAAGTTAAAATGTCTAACTTGCAAGGTAATAGATCTGATCTATTATATTTTACATACATTAGATGTAGTATAAAAATATGTTGATATGATCAATATGTAGTTCTTGCTATTTATATTTTAATTTTTATTTTAATACCATATAATAATAATGTAATAGAATCTTAAATCTAGAGATTCTCTAATTTTATAAGCTAAATTTTGATTTATTTTAGTCTTTCACTGCTTGATCTTGAAAAAGTTTCAAGATCTAACCCTGAAATCCTAGATCTGTGACACCTAGATCTCACAATTCACCAATGATACCTAGCAGCATATAGTGGCAACTCAGTAGAACTGAAATAAATTTTTAGGTATAGCTAACATATGATTCAGTCCCTCTATCGTGAGTCCAAAATAGATGGCAGATCGTGGATAAATCGTCAAACCTCAATATCGGTCATATGATAGATTCGATTAGCTCAAGTCCAGATATGATATCTATGAAAACTTCTTTCCATCAATCACTCTACTATGGCCACAGATTTCTGGACTTACCTCTCAAATCTTGTAGGACTACTCCTCTCTATCAAAGTTGATAGATCCTATCTTGATGTGTACCCTACTCCTATAGTAGACCAACTGTCACCAATATCTACTACAAGGGCTCATTGAGATCTAGGTTAATGTGTCAATCAAACTCAAACAGCCTCACTACGAGTGGTAGTACCATCTCAAATTAAAGGATCAGTCACACAACTACAGTATTGAGATAATCACTAATGATCTCTGCACAGTAGATTATAGTTGTTCTCTAACAACCACCCATACTTGTCGTCTTGTATCTCTGCACAGTAGATTAGAGACCCATCTATCCCAAAAGAAATAATTTATGTGTCAGTTTATCCAGATCTATCACTGTCCTCATGATGATTCTATGATCGAGAGCCTTTAGGAATTAAATACATGTCTCTAATTTTCAACACCTTGAGAATATGTATCGAAACTAATTCTATGGATGATTCAAGGACACATTACACTTGAATGAAAAAGAACTTGTCCCTTTTATTGATCATATCAATATATTAAGTACAAAATTATATCCTAGATTAATTACAATGTATCAGCCATATTGGCTTCTAGGACATACATCTAACAATCTCCCACTTGGACTAGAGCCAATTGGCCATAAATCTAGGTCCCATCTTTTTAAGGTGGACTTTCATTTTTTGTTGGCTTAGCTGCTTAGTCAATGGGTCTGTCACATTATCCGTGGAGTCTACTCTTCACACCTCGACATGAGGTGGTCACATACACTACTGCTCTATGTGTTTGGACTTCTGGTGAGACCTTGGGCTCCTTAACTAGGGCTATGGTGTCATTGCCTTTGCAGTACTATGTCAAGGTATGACATCCAGTTCTACAACTAACATTAATACTAAAATTTATCGTACACATCTATAGCACACTCAGCCTCCATTGATCGATTACTCAGAATCCTTCTAGTAAATCGAATAAGAATACACCCTCAAATCGCAACTCAGAATCTCCTTCAAAGATCAAGAATAGATCCTTAGTCTTTCTTTAG
Organism: Elaeis guineensis; assembly: GCF_000442705.2. Classification (NCBI taxonomy): domain Eukaryota; kingdom Viridiplantae; phylum Streptophyta; class Magnoliopsida; order Arecales; family Arecaceae; genus Elaeis; species Elaeis guineensis. The sequence continues at coordinate 72,948,869 of NC_026000.2, forward strand.
TACTTAAGGATGTTCTTCACAGCTATCCAGTGCTCCTCATCTGGATTCGACTGATACCTGCTAGTGACACTCACAGCAAGGGCAATATCAGGTCGAGTATATAACATGACGTATATGAGGCTTCCTATCACTGAGGCATAAGAAATCCTACTCATGCACTGAATCTCCTTAGATATGGTTGGACACATCATCTTAGAGAAACTAATACCATGCCTAAGAGGTAAGAGACCTCTCTTAAAATTTTTCATGCTGAACCTCTTCAGCACCTTCTCTATGTACAGCTTTTGTGATAGGCCAAGCATCCGTTTAGGTCTATCCCTATAGACCTTTATTTTGAGAATATAGGATGCTTTCCTTAGGTCTTTTATGGAAAATTTTTTAGACAACCATCTTTTGACTATGGTTAGCAATATCATTTTTAATGAGGAGAATATCATCCACGTATAATACGAGGAAGGTGATCATGCTCCCACTGATCCTCTTGTATACACAAGGTTTCTCCTCATCTTTAATGAAATCAAATGATTTGATTGCCTCATCAAAATGATGATTTCAACTCTGAGAAGCTTGCTTCAATCCGTATATAGACCTTTACAGCTCGAATACTCTGTGATCACCATTATCGGATGTGAAACCCATAGGCTGCTCCATATAGATATCTTCTTTAAGATATCTATTCAGGAAGACAGTTTTCACATCTATCTGCCAGATTTCATAATTGTAATAAGTTGCAATGGCAAGCAGAGTACGGATGGATTTCAGTATAGCTACGGATGAGAAGATTTTCTGATAGTCAATACCTTCATGCTGACTATAATCTTTAGCCATAAGCTTAGCTTCATAGATCTCTACCTTACCATCGGCACCTATCTTCCTTTTGTAGATCTATTTACACCCAATAGGTATAATACCCTCAGGTGGATCCACAAAAGTCAAGACTTAGTTCTAGTGTATCGAGTCAATTTTTGACTTCATTACATCTAACCACTTCTCGAAATCGATGTCAGATATCATCTTGTCGAAGGTATTAGGATCATCAGTATAACCTTTATTTTCCATAAGGAACATTTTGTTCACTTCCTCCATAAGCATACCTATGTATCTTTCAGGAGGTCGAGAGACCCTGCTAGATCTATGAGGTGGCAGAGGAACATCAACTACTGGCTCATGGGCTATAGGTTTCTGAGGATCTATAGCTTTAGACTCTTCAAAGACCTTCTCTTCGAGTTTCACTAACCTCCCACTGCCGCCATCTGTCTTTTGATATAAGCGGGACATCCCCAAATTTTGAGATAACCCAGACTCAGCTTCTTATCGAACCGTATCTCTTACGATGTGGTAGGAACGGACTTTGATGGAATCCTATTCAGTAAGTGAATGGCGGTTAACAGGACATGCCCCCAAAAGAACAAGGGTAGATCAGTGAAGCTCATCATGGATTGGACCATATCCAATAAAGTCTTATTCTTCTTTTTAGATATCCCATTGAGCTGAGGTATTTCAGGAGGGGTCCACTGAGAGACTATGCCATTGTCCTTAAGATATCTCAAAAATTTTTTATTAAGGTATTCACCTCCTCGATAAGATCGAAGAACCTTAACAGGCTTACTTCATGCCTAAATTTTTTGAACTTTTCAAAAGCCTCAGGCTTGTGTTTTATTAGATACACATATCCGTACCTAGATAATTCATCGATAAAGGTAATGAAGTAGGTATAACCACCCCTGGCCTGCACATCAAATGGCCCACACACGTCGGTGTGCACCAGGGCAAGTATCTCTGTGGTCTTTTCCCCATGTCCTACAAAGGGTAACTTAGCCATCTTTCTTTGAAGGCAAGATTCACAAGCTAGATATGAATCTAGGTAAAGAGAGCCAAGGATCCCATTCTTTTTCAGTTTGTTTGTCCTATCCTCTCCAATATAGCCTAGTCTATGGTGCCACAAGTACTTCTGATTAATTTCATCTCTGGATCTCTTTTGATCTATGGTACTCACTATTTGTTCATTTCGGTTCATATTCGCATCAACATACGAGTGATAAAGACTGTCAATTAAAAGACCTCATGCAATTAGTTTATTTCATAAATAAATAGAACAAAAGTCTTTATTAAAACTAATTTTAAAACCATCCTGTGCTAGCAGAGATACGAAAATTAAATTCCGACTAGCTACAAAAACATAATAACAGTCTTTCAAATCTAATCTAATGCCAGATGGTAATCAAAGTGGGTAAGCACCGACAGCCTTTACAGTAATATTTGCTCCATTATCGATCCAAAGAATCATGTCCCCTTCCCTCAACCTCCTACTTTTTATCAGACCCTGAATTGAGGTACATATTGTTGGAATTAGAGGTTTGGTGCATGCATATGTATTTGAAAATTTTTATTTTTTAAATACCATAGTGAAGAATAAGATTAAAATATTTTTAATCTAAATTTTACATGCATAAAAATATAAAACCACATGGATCTATTTCATATGCTGAAATTGATATATGCTGAAATTTAGATTGTGATCAAATCACATACCTATTTTGCATTCTCTTTCTTCAAATCTAGATCTGAAAGAGTTGAGGCTCTCTGTTAGCCATACAAATATCTGACCTTTATAAGTATCCACTCAGGATCAGCCTGGAATAGTCTTCTTTAATCTGAATTTTGATTCTCCAAAATTCAGCCTGCTGAATCTAAATGAAGCCTGGATCACGATCAACACTTGATCTTTCCCCTTGATCTTCTTCTTTTCCTCTTCTCCAGATTTTTTCTTATGATGTGCTACTACTAGATGTTAGAAACCAGCAAGAAAGAGGCACCCAAAATTTTTTGGGTATGAAACTCCTTGGGATGCGCATTTCAAGGAAGGGGTGTATAGAACACCCAAGAGGAGAGAAAGAGAGAGAAAGAGAGGGTATTGGGAGAGCCTTTGGGTACAAAAGGCTGCTCATTTTGATGCTCTAGGGATCTTAGGAGAGGTCCCTTTAAATAGGTATAAGGATTGAATCCTATTCAATCTTATAATACAAGTCCTACTTGCATTAGGATTCCTATTAACTTAAGTTATCCAACTTACATTTGGAAGCCTATTAGGTGCCAACAATTGGAGCCCTTACACTTATAATTAAACACCCTAAAATACACCCAAAAGATGCCCCATATGAAAATAAAAGGCTTTCTAATCAATGGACATGCCCAAATTGATCAAATCAAGGTGGTGCCCCATAATAACTATCAAGGAGATTCATAAGGGACTTGCACCCTTAATTTATGTGATCCATAATCTTAGACATCCAATAATTGAAGTCTTATAAATCTTACTCATGTAGATTATTAGTAGATAATTAATTTAAAATTAACTTATTAAATAAGTAATCCCAACAGAAAGAGAAATTGGATCCAATCATGTGCTAATAAGGTTACCATGAATCCAATGGATTTCTCTAAACCCAATTGATACTTCATAAGCTCAATTACTTATTCCAGGCTTAATTTCTTTGTTATGTGATCTCATAAATTTAATTCTATCTGGTAGTGAGATATACAATGATCTCTATCATCATATCATTGAAACTCTTTTTAATGGATCAGAATAATTTTAGTCTAACTTAACAAGTATTGTCGATCTAGAACAATCCTAGTGAGCTCTCATAATCCACTAGTGACACCTAGCAGTATGTAGTGGCAACCCAGTAGAACTGAAATAAATCTCTAGGTGTAGTTAACGTATGATTTAGTCCCTCTATTGTGAGTCCCGACTAGATGACAGGTCATGGATAAATCGTCAAACCTTAACATCAGTCATATGATAGATTCAATCAGCTTAAGTCCATATGTGATTCTATGGAAACTCTTTTTCATCAATCATATTGCTATAGCCATAGACTTAAGGACTCAGCCTCTTAAATCCCGTAGGACTACCCCCTTCTACTAGGATCAATAGATCCCATCTTGGTGCACACCCCACTCCTACAATGGACCAACTATCACCAACATCAACTACAAGGGTTCCATAAGATCCATGTTGATGTGTCAGTCAAACTCCAGCAGCCTCACTACGAGCAGTAGTATCATCTCAGATCAAAAGATCAGTCATACAATTGCAGCATCAAGAAAGTCACTAACGAGTAAGCAGATATCCATATGACTTCTCATGTTGATCACGCTCAGTACTAGTTATTCTCTAACAACCACCTGTACTCTTGCTTCAGTGTCTCTATACTGCAGACTCAAGACCTATCTGTCCGAAGGAAGCGATCCGTGCACTGGTCTATCCAGATCAATCACCATCCCCATGATAATCCTATGATCAGGAGTAATTTAGGAATCAACCATCAATGATATATGCCTCAAATTCTCAACTCTTTGAGAATATGTGTCATCATCTTATTAATCTCTTAGATGATTCATGGACACATAGACATAAATGATAATATAACTGTCCAATAAATATAAAATCATATCTTAGAGATATGAAATGTGTCAGTCAAGATTGACTTCTAGGACATACATCAAATAATCTCTCACTTGTACTAAAGCCAATCTGCTATATACCAATCCCTATCTTCATGAGACACGCTATAGTCCTAGGCTAGCCAAGTGACTTACCAGTGGGTCATTCACATCACATATGGAGTTTGCTCTCTACACCTCTATATAGTTCTACTCGAGGTAGTCGCGTGTTCTGCTGTTCTATGTGCTTGGATATCTGGTGAGAGCTAAACTCTTTAGCAAGGGCTATGGTACCATTATCTTTGTAGTATAGTGTCACAATATCTGATTATGTTGGTCTTGGGAAATGTGTCTCAAAAAGCCAATCGTCAAACTGTTGACGGTTAAGCAACCAAGTATTGTAATTGATTTGTTAATAAATAAAATATATTTGATATTTTCATCATAAGCTTTCATCTTCTAATGAACTCCGTTGTTACGATGAAGTCCTTAGGACTATTTAGATTCGATAAAGAGAGGATTTATCAATTAGTCCTTAAAACAGTTCACGACCAAATGATAGGTTGTTAATAAGGACGACAGCTTCTATCGAGCATAGGTCGCTGCAGGCCATATGGGTTGGTTGTCCTCTTAACCAAAGAGTGTGGAGACACTGGTATGGCATACAGGTGAGATGTACTAGTACATCATCATTGAACGTGACCAACTTCAGAGTATTCTGCTGTCGAGAATGTCTCTGATGGGATATAGGTATAAGTGTCCCTTAGACCTGAGATCGCCTCAGTGACTTGCAAACAACTCACTGTGCTTTGGTACTGGACTAACTGAATTTCTAATTCAGGGATAGAAGGCTTCTGGGCATAGTCAAGTACTTGTGAAGTCAGAGTGTGATCGAGATGGGATTGACCACTCCAAGAGTTGGAGAAGAATGAGTCACTGTATTTTAATTTAGCAAAACCTTGGCCAGGGTAATCCATCAGATGGATTTGATATTTTGAAATACAATGTGGACAACCTAATTAGAGTTGACAGTTGAACTCTGGGGTGTCCTATGATCATTTTGATCAAGAAGATGAATTATATGAAAACTATATCCGCATGGGTTCTAAGGATGTTGTTCTACACATTCGACCTATCTGATCGTCGGGTACCATTGCTAGATGGTCACTTTGATTGGTACAAAAATTTATTTCTATGCTATCAGCTTAGGTTTGGACCTATAAGGTCACACACATTAGAGTTCATGATCCGATCAGATGGTTGATCAACGATTGAGATTCGTTCTAGGGTTAAATGATCAATACGATTGACATTTAACCCAGTGCAAGTGTTGCAGGAGGATCGATTAGCAATTCGATTGCTAATTGGCTTAATTTGATTAAGCCAATGGGCTGAGATTAAGTCTAATTAAATATGATTTAATTAGATTTGGTTTAGGCTTTATTGGATCAAGTCCAGTTGGTTTATTGGATAAGCCAAGTGCAAGGAAAAATTAGTCCTAGTTCAACTAAGACTTGGGTCAATCTAATTTCTAATTTGATTAAAAAATTAAATTAGATTTAAATCTAATTTAATCTGATTAAATAAGGTTTTTAATTGGGTTAAGACCTATTTTAATTGGGTTGATCTAATTTTGGTTTGATTTGGTTTGAGAAATCAAATTAAAATAAGTCATAAGATAGAATCCTAGTAAGACTAGGATTCCACCTTGTGCCACATAAGCCTTCCCCATGTCCTGTCTCTCATTCAATGTCAATCTCCTCTTATTTTGTGTGACAAAAGCCCTCTCCCAGGTCTCTCCTACATTCACAAAAGGTTTTCTCTCCTTTTTCTTACATGGAAGGTGGTTTGGATCAAATCAAAGAGGAATAAGTTTGGATTTTGAATTCTATGAGAAATCCAAAACTCATTAAATTTTGCACCAAATTTATCCAAATTTTTTTTGAAATTTTTGTGGCTTTTAGGGTATATATTATGTACCCTTTTCTAGTGATCCATACATGAAAATAAGGAGGAGGTGCTCAAGAGTTGGGCGCCCCTTATCTTGCCATGTTTGGATAAGCCTTGACTAGGTATTTGACCTAGACAAGGACTCTATCATATCTCTTTGTATAAAATGAGTTTCTCCATAATATTTTTGTAAAAGATAGAGATTTGTGAGACTTTTGGGCTATCCAAAAATCAAAGAGAAAGACCTTTGGGTTATGGAGATATAATAGACACAAGATAGGATGTCTAGAGAGAGAAATGAGAAGAAGAAGAGGGTCTTCTTCTAGGGTTGTTTGTTTTCATATCTTTCCTCCCTCCATCTTGAGTTTTCTGAGAGTGTCTTAGATCTGAAACTCTTCCTCCTTCTTTTCATCTTTGAAAGTATCCAAATCAAGAAGAAGAAGGTACCTGATCATTCATCAAAGAAGGATCAGCGCAGTACTAGCATACTGTGCTGATTTTCTGAAGCAGGACTTCTGATCGAGATTCGTGGGCTCGTGTGGACGACTCCTAGAGGTCGGACATGTGTGTGGCTTGCAACATCATCCTCAAGCCCGGATTAGCAAGGTTAGAACGTCTAACTTGCAAGGTAATAGATCTGATCTATTGTTTAATACATACATTAGATGTAGTATATAAACATGTTGATATGATCAACATGTAGTTCATGCTGTATATATATTTTTAATTTTTGATTTAATATTATATAATAATCATATAATAAGATCTTAGATCTAGAGATTCTTTGATTTTAAAAAATAAATTTTGATTTATTTTAGTCTTCCACTGTTTGATCTTGAAAAAGTTTCAAGATCTAACCCTGAAACCCTAGATCTGGTTCCTTCAATTGGTATCAGAGCCTAGGTTCTTTATTACATGATTATTTATACATGCTTAGATTATTTTTTAGATTAGATCTAATTTGTAATCTGATTATTAAATCTGAAATTAAAATTTTAGATCAATCACAAACTGCAAGGTTGTCCTGCTGTAAGGTTTACCCCTTACAGTGCAAAGGTTGTCCTAGTTTGTGTAGATCTATCTTTAATCATAAATTTATTAGATATGATCTAGATTAAATTTATAATTTATTTGATTTAAAAGGTACTTAAATCTAAAATAAAATCTCTTTGTTAATAATTTTTGTGCAAAGAAATTATTTAAAGTTGAAATTGTTTCAATTACATGAACCTGTTTAGATTAGATCTAAAGTAGTTTCATGTTTATTTCACTTATATCTTGATTATGAATCAAACATGCAATTTGGTTGGTAGAATCATATTGTAAAATTATTTTACAAATATAAAAATTATTTTTTAAAAAGTTGAACCCAACCCTCAGCCCAAAACTTAATTAAGAATTAAGTTGTTTGATTAGGTTCTAGGATTGTGAATTGAAGAACCTAAGATACAAACCATAACACATTGGGTTAATGGGTTAGTGAGAATTAGGTCCATTAATTGGGTTAGACCTATGGTTAGATTAAAGATGGACTTAATTAGAGAATTGACTAAATCTAATCAATTGTTATCTTTGATTAGGTCAAGGATTCTCTAGATCAATTATAATAGTTGTAGTTGGTCAAGTCCATATCTTTAACGAGAACCAAATGGACTTGATTCTTGGCTAAGCGGTCTAGCACGAACTGTTAGGTTGATCTAATCGAAACTAATTAAACCAGTTGGTGTCTAAGGTAAATTAGACTGATGGTTTTTAATTGGGAGCCCGCTTACCTGGCCATTTCTGATGGTGTCAAAGGCAAGCTTTGGCAGACCCTCCCACTGATCGAACTTACCTGGCCTCTTGGTGAAATTATGTTTTGATCGGATCACTTGACTATTCGAGCTGACCCATGTTAACTAGGTAAATCAGTGTGACTGATATAGGTGCTCCTAGATTAGCCCTTTTAATGGTCTCCCTTAAGCTGACTTGGTTAAGCCAGTGGGAGGATCATGATAAGCTGGTTCATCTGACCTCATCCTCTATATTATTTAAATCTTCTAAAATTATTAGGTCCTTAAAATGACAAAGTTATGGAGATAACTGAGTCATAGCCTCCCATTAAGGTGTTTGATAATGAGTCCATTAACTCAATAATCATTACAGACCCAAAGGCCTGGTGCTTGTTGACTAATGGAATTATCACTCATCATATGACGACTTGGAAGTGTCTTTCTAATGGTGGTTAGGTGAGCCAACTAAAGTTGGACTTAATCATTCGTTGGTTAGATACACCAAGTATGATCATGTTAATGGTTGGACCTAACCGGATCCTTACAGTGGAAGCCAAAGCCTGCTGATTAGATTTCTGGGGCAAAATTAAAATTACTAGAAATTGTTTAGAAAAATAATTGGTTATGAACCTACCCTTAGATGTACATGGGTTGGCCAACCAAAGTTGGGCTTGTGTGCAGTCTAAGTGGATTCTAGTACCCACTAAGGAATTAGGGTAATTCCTCGAATTGGAGGTAGAGGCTACCAATTCGAATAAAATAGTGAGAGAAATCTTTTGATTAAAGTCCAAATCTTTAGGTTTAATGAATCAATTACTAATTAGGTTATGGTTCTCCTTTGTGCAAATATGGCCACTTTCCTATCGCTCCGATCATTGTTGGACAATGATAAGTTGGTGGGATCCAACTTCGGTAGCTGGTACCGAAAGTTGAAGATAGTCCTGGAGCATGAACGGATCCTATATGTGATAATTGATCCTGCACCTGAGGAGCCAGCTGCCAATGCACGTGGAACAGTCAGAGATACTTACCAGAAGTGGCTCAGTCATCGGACCACAGTGCGCTATATCATGCTGGCTGCCATGAGCGACGAGTTCCATCGCAGATTTGAGATGGCTCAGCCAAAGGACATGCTTCAAGTGTTGGAGGATGCCTTTGGCACACCCGATGATGTGGAGAGGCACAAGACTAGTTGTGCCATCTTCAATGCCAAAATGCAGGATGGTGCCTCTATCACTGATCATGTATTGTACATGATCGAGCTGATGGAATGATTGAGCAAGCTCGGCTTTCCCTTGCATGAGCAGCTTGGGAAAGATGCAATACTAAACTCACTGAGTTTTATCTCCCATTCCTCACTCATTATAGAATGACAAAGCCTGAAGTAAACTACCACAGGTTACTGGGGTTGCTTCAGAACATTGAGAAGGATCACCAACTTCACAAGGAGTCGGTGAACTTAGTGGGAGGTTCGTCTTCTGGTTCTCGACCCTTTAAGAAAGGGAAGAAGAATAAGAAGAAGAAAGTGAAGAATGTGCAAGTTTAGGCTGGGACATCAGTGCAGAGCCAGACCAAAAAGATCAAGCCTGATAAGAGTCTATTCTACTGGCAAGCACCCTAGATTAGATAGTGTGTCAGATATCTACTTATGGCACTGTAGGCTGGGTCATATAAATAAGAACAGAATAAATAGGTTGACTCAAGAGGGAATCCTCAAAGTCAGTGATTGTGAATCACTTTCAACCTGTGAGTCCTGTCTTCTTGGTAAAATGATCAAGTCACCTTTTACTGAAAAAGGTGAGAGAGCTACTGAGCTCTTGGGCATAGTACATACTGATGTATGTGGGCCCATGAGCACCAGTGCTAGAGGTGGATATTTCTACTTCATAACTTTCACGGATGACCTATCCCGATATGGATATCTCTATCTGATGAAACATAAGTCGGATTCATTTGAAATATTCAAACGATTTTGAAGTGAAGTAGAAAAATAAACTGGAAAGAGTATTAAAACTCTTCGATCTGATCGAGGAGGAGAATACCTTTCTAATGAGTTTCTCATATATCTAGGAGAGAATGGGATTCTCTCCCAATGGACTCCTCTAGGAACACCACAGCATAATGGTGTGTCTGAAAGGAGGAATCGGACTTTGTTAGACATGGTTCGATCCAAGATGGGTTTTCCTAGCTTGTCGATATCCTTCTAGGGATATGCACTTGAATCGACCTGTTATCTGTTAACTAGGGTTCCAAGTAAGTCTGTAATTAAGACTCCATATGAGATATGGATAGGACGTAAGCCAACACTTTCACACCTTAGGATCTGGGGGTGCCCGACCTATGTCAAACGATTAGTCACAGACAAACATGGACCTAGGTCTGACAAATGCTCATTCATAGGGTACCCCAAAGAGACAAAAGGATATTTTTTCTACCATGCTGATGAACAAAAGGTGTTCGTCAGCCTTAAGGTAATTTTTTTTAGAAAAAGAGTTCCTTGGTGAAGGAAACGTTGCCTCTAAGGTTGAACTTGATGAAGTTCAACAGGTAGAAGGACCGACACCAATAGCTGAACCTGAGTCGGATATGATTAGATCGGATCCGAAGCCCAATGTACCTACACCATTAAGGCGATCTAATAGAGTATCACGTCAGCTGGACAGATACTATGATTTCTTGTCCGAGATGGTGATCCCATCGAACTTGATGAGAATAATAAGGATCCGATCATCTATATGGATGCAATGCAGAGATCTGATTCTGAGAAATGGCTTGAAGCCATAAAATCCAAAATGGAGTCCATGAAGGTCAACGATATATGGACATTAGTTGACCCACCTGAAGGGGTTAAACCCATTGGGTGTAAATGGGTCTTCAAAAGGAAGAGGGGCACAGACGGAAAGGTGGAGACCTATAAAGCCCGTCTGGTCGCCAAGGGGTATCGTCAACATTATGGTATTGACTATGACGAGATATTTTTTCTTGTGGCAATGCTCAAATCCATTCGGATAATGCTTGCAATAGCTGCCAATCTGGATTATGAGATCTAGCAGATGGATGTAAAGATAGCTTTTCTGAATGGAGAGCTGACCGAAGAGGTGTATATGATACAACCTGAGGGGTTTACATCCACAGATGAGTCCAAGGTGTGCAAGCTTCAGAGATTCATTTATGGATTGAAGCAAGCTTCTCGGAGTTGGAACATGCATTTTGATAAGGTGATCAAAACGTATGGCTTCATTAAGAATGGAGAAGAGTCCTGCATCTATAAATGGGCAAATGGTCTAGTTGTGGTATTCCTTATCTTGTACGTGGATGACATTCTCTTAATCGGGAATGACATCCCCGCACTACAGGGAATAAAAGTTTGGTTGTCATCACAGTTCTCCATGAAGGACTTGGGTGAAGCATCCTACATCCTAGGGATGAAGATCTATAGGGATAGATCTAAAAGGATGCTTGGATTATCCCAGTCTATGTACATAGACACTGTGCTGAAGAGGTTCAGCATGGAGAATTTCAAGAAGGGCTATCTACCGATAGGCCATGAAATTTCTCTCTCTAAGAAGGATTGTCTGACAACTCCTGAAGAGAGAGAGCATATGAGTAGAGTCCCATATCTTTAGCCGTGGGATCTATCATGTACGCCATGACATGTACAAGACCAGATGTGGCATACTCACTAGGAGTAGTGAGTAGATACCAATCTGATCCTGAAGAAAATCACTGAAAAGTGGTTGAAGCCATCCTTAAGTATTTGAGAAATACTAAGGACCAATGGTTGGTTTATGACGAGTCAGATCTGAAACTTGTGGGGTTCACAGACTCTAGCTTTCAATCTGACCATGATGACAGTAGGAGCATATCGGGTTATATCTTTACTCTAAATGGTGGAGCCATCTGCTGGAAGAGTTTCAAGCAGCATACTATGGCAGACTCTGTTTGTGAAGTGGAGTACATCGCAGCATCGGATGCCGTGAAGGAAGCTATGTGGCTGAGAAAATTCATCAACGAGCTCGGAGTAGCACCCTCCCTCGATGGTCCGGTCCTGCTCTACTGCGACAGCACTGGTGCCATAGCTCAGGTGAAGGAACCCAAAGTACATCAGCAGACGAAGCACATCTTGCGCCTCTTCCACCTGGTCCGGGAGATCGTGGATCGAGGTGACGTCGACCTTCAGAAGATCGATGGAAAGGAGAACCTGGCCGACCCCTTCACTAAAGCCCTGGCGATAAAGGAGTTCGACAACCACAAATCGAAGATGGGTATTAGATACTGTGTCGAGTGGCTTTAGGACAAGTGGGAGTTGTTGGGAAATGTGTCCCAAAAAGCCAATCGTCAAGCTGTTGACGGTTGAGCAACCAAGTATTGTAATTGATTTGTTAATAAATAAAATATATTTGGCATTTTCATCATAAGCTTTCATCTTCTAATGAACTCCATTGTTATGATGAAGTCCTTAGGACTATTTAGATTCGATAAAGAGAGGATTTATCGATTAGTCCTTAAAACAGTTCATGACCAAATGATAGGCTGTTAATAAGAACGACAGCTTCTATCGAGCATAGGTCGCTGTAGGCCATATGGGTTGGTTGTCCTCTTAACCAAAGAGTGTGGAGACACTGGTATGGTATACAGGTGAGATGTACTAGTACATCATCATCGAACATGACCAACTCCAGAGTATTCTGCAGTCGAGAATGTCTCTGATGGGATATAGGTATAAGTGTCCCTTAGACTTGAGATCGCCTCAGTGACTTGCAAGCAACTCACTGTGCTTTGATACTGGACTAACTGAATTTCTAATTCAGGATGGAAGGCTTCTGGGCATAGTCAAGTACTTACAAAGTCAGAGTGTGATCGAGATGGGATTGACCACTGCAAGAGTTGGAGAAGAATGAGTCACTGTATTTTAATTTAGCAAAACCTTGGCCAGGGTAATCCATCAGATGGATTTGATATTTTGAAATACAATGTGGACAACCTGATCAGAGTTGACAGTTGAACTCTGGGGTGTCCTATGATCATTTTGGTCAAGGGGATGAATTATATGAAAACTATATCCGCATGGGTTCTAAGGATGTTGTTCTACACATTCGACCTATCCGATCATCGGGTACCATTGCTAGATGGTCACTTCGATTGGTACATAAATTTATTCTATGCTATCGATTTAGGTTCAGACCTATGAGGTCACACACATTAGAGTTCATAATCTGATCGGATAGTTGATCAACGATTAAGAATCGTTCTAGGGTTAAATGATCAATACGATTGACATTTAACCCAGTGCAAGTGTTGCAGGAGGATCGATTAGCAATTTGATTGCTAATTGGCTTAATTTGATTAAGCCAATGGGCTGAGATTAAGTCTAGTTAAATATAATTTAATTAGATTTAGTTTGGGCTTGATTGGATCAAGTTCAATTAGTTTATTGGATAAGCCAAGTGCAAGAAAAAACTAGTCCTAGTTCAACTAGGACTTTGGTCAATCTAATTTCTAATTTGATTAGAAAATTAAATCAGATTTAAATATAATTTAATTTGATTAAATTAGGTTCTTAATTGGTTAACACCTATTTTAATTAGATTGATCTAATTTTGGTTTGATTTAGTTTGAAAAACCAAATTAAAACAAGTCATAAGATAGAATCCTTGTAAGACTAGGATTCCACCTTGCGCCACATAAGCCTTCCCCACGCCCTCTCTCTCATTCAACGCCAATCTCCTCTTATTTTGTGTGAAAAAAGCCCTCTCCCAGGTCTCTCCCACATTCACAAAAGGTTTCCTCTCTTCTTTCTTACATGGAAGGTGGTTTGGATCAAATCAAAGAGGAATAAGTTTGGATTTCGAATTCTATGAGATAGAGTTTTAGAAATCCAAAACTCTTTCAATTTTGCACCAAATTTATCCAAATTTTTTTTTGGAATTTTTACAGTTTTTAGGTTACACATTGTGCACCCTTTTCTACTAATCCATGCATGAAAATAAGGAGGAGGTGCTCAAGAGTTGGGCGCCCCTTATCTTGCCATGTTTGGATAAGCCTTGACTAGGTATTTGACCTAGACAAAGACTTTATCATATCTCTCTATATAAAATGAGTTTCTTTATGAAATTTTTCAAGAAGATAGAAATTTGAGAGACTTTGGGCCATCTAAAAATTAGAGAGAAATACCTTTGGGTCGTAGAGATATAATAGACACAAGATAGGGTGTCTATAGAGAGAAATGAGAAGAAGAAGAGGGTCTTCTTCTACGGTTGTTTGTTTTCATATCTTTCCTCCCTCCATCTTGAGTTTCTTGAGAGTGTCTCAGATCTAAAACTCCTCCTCCTACTTTTTATTTTTGGAAGAGTCCAAATCAAGAAGAAGGAGGCACCTGATCAACCATCAAAGAAGGATCAGCGCAGTACTAGCATACTATGCTGATTTCCTAAAGCAGAACTTCTGATCGAGATTCGTGGGCTCGTGTGGATGACTCCTAGAGGTCAGATGCATGTGCGGCTTGCAACATCATCCTCAAGCCCGAATCAGCGAGGTTAGAATGTCTAACTTGCAAGGTAATAGATCTGATCTATTGTTTAATACATACATTAGATGTAGTATAGAAACATGTTGATATGATCAACATGTAGTTCATGCTGTATATATATATATTTTAATTTTTGATTTAATGCTATGTAATAATCATGTAATAGGATCTTAGATCTAGAGATTCTTTGATTTTAAAAAATAAATTTTGATTTATTTTAGTCTTCCACTGTATGATCTTGAAAAAGTTTCAAGATCTAACCCTGAAACCCTAGATCTGGTTCCTTCAGTTGGGTATAAAATAACCCCAGCCGAAGTTCGTAAGAGGCCAACCCTTCCAGGACTCTTCCGGCTTCTGACCTTGTGCGACGTCTTTCTGAACTCCCCCGACCATTCGAGCTTCTACAGTAAGTGAATTTCGTCCAAACTTCTATTGCAAGCGGACTTCAGCCGAGCTTCTACAATAAGCGGTCTCCATCCGGGCTTCCACGGCAATCGATCTCCATCCCAGCTCCTACAATAGGCGACCTCCTTCCGGACTTCTGCAAGAATCAGACTCCGTCCGAACTTCTACAACGGATGGATTTCAGATGAACTTCTATAGCAGATGGATTCCGGACGAACTTCTACAACGGACGGGCTCCAGCAGCCAGATTTCTACAATGACCGACTGTCTCCGGTGTCTTCCGTACCTCTCCAGCCATCAACCTTCAATAGCGCCAACCGGACTTCAATAGTGCCAACCAGACCCCTTCGACGGATAAATCCCCTCTGGACCCCTCCAGCGGTCGACCTTCCACAGTATCCTCCAGACTCATCCAGTGGATGAACTTCCACAATGCCTTCCAGACTCTTCTATCGATCAACCTTCTATAGCACCTTCCAAATTCTGCTATTGATCGACCATCTGTCGGATTCCTCATGCAACCGGATCTCTCTAGCAGGCAGTCTTTAGACAAGCTTCTACATCAGACAAATTTCAGATAGACTTCTCTAGCAATCAAACTCCAGCTAGATTTCTCCAACAGAGGGTTTTTATCCGGGCTTCTACAGCGGATGATTTTCGTCTGCAGCATCAACGCCTAAGGCACCCAACAGTAGTTAATTCATCAGCAACCTCGAAAATATCCGAGCTTCTCTTAGATTACTGAGACAGAGAGCTATTCCGCTCCACCAGACTTTCCAACCGAGCTTCAGCCATCCAGCCCGAACTCCCCAGCAAGTCGCGACAACAGACATCACTTCACTCTCTGTAACAAACTCCATGTGGCCCCACCTCTCTCCAACAAGTCGTGATAACAGACACCACTACTCTCCGTAACAAACTCTACGTGGCCCCAAACGGCCCACTACCAGGCAATTACAAACGTCACTGTCAATCGGTTACGCTCTCTCGTCTATAAAAGAGACTTCCCAGATACGTTCTCTTCTAAGCTCTAAGCATTATCTCTAAACTCTGCTAAAATTCCATTCGAGTGCTCCATTTTTGTTGAAGCAGAGTACTTACTTAAGCATTAGAGGGTCTTGTCGGAGCACCCCCAACTCTGATTTAGACTTTCCTTGCAGGTTCCAACGGTGGTCATGATCCCCTCGACTCTAGCTTCTCCGGTATCGACGGAATTCTGCACCAACAGAATTGGCACTAGAGGAAGGGCTGTTTGTTCACAGGACCCTTGTTCTTAAAGGAGTACTCAACGAGAATGTCTCCGATCCTCTTCTTCGACATCTTCTTCTTCTTCTCCGACCAAGTCCCAACCTGATGCCCCCCCGAAAGGCATCCACCAGGCAATCTACGGCCTCCATGGACAGATCTCAGCAAGATCTGTCGGCTCCGATGTCATCTATAGTTTCTCAGGCTCCTCCTCCTCTGGCAACAATAGTCAACATGGAGCAGTTCGACCTGCTGGTTCAGCAGGTCAGGGGCCTCATCGAAGCGGTGCAGGCCATACAGCAACAGCCGCAGACATCTGTGCGGCTGGAAAGAGCATTGCCAGAGTTCCAAAATTCAGTGATCGGATGGCCCACTTGGGCCAGTCGCCCTGTATTCCCCAAAAAGGGGAAGCAGAGGGCGGAGAGCCCTCTGTCTGATCATGATTTCAGCCCCAGAGGGTCCCTACCTCCGTTCTGCCAGAAGACCCTCGAGATTCACAATCGATAGGATCTCCTGGATCGAAGGTTCCAAGAGATGAACTGGCAGATCGAAGAGCTCCATCATGCTCCCCCTGCTTACGGTGAGGATATCTGTACTGACCCCCCTTTTTCTGAAAGGATTATGTAGGAACCGATCTCGTTGAACTTCAAGCTCTCCCAATTTGAGAGCTACGATGGGACCTCGGATCCAGTTGACCACATGGAGGCCTTTCAGACAATGATGCTGCTCCATGGCATGCCAGACGCCATCCTGTGCCGAGCTTTTCCATCTACCTTGAAGGGAGCAGCAAGAAATTGATACTCGACATTGAAGTCGGGTACTATCTTCTCCTTTGATCAAATGAGCTACCAGTTTGCGGCTCATTTCGTCAGCAGCCGATGTCCCTGGAGAGGTTCGGAGTCTCTCGTCAACATCAAGCAAAAGGAGGAAGAATCCATTCGAACTTATGTCAATCATTTTAATGCCACCACATTGGAGGTCCGAAACTTGGACGAATTAGTTGCAATGGCTACCCTGAAGAGTGGTCTTCAAAAGAATGACCTTTTATTTTCTCTGAAAAAGAAGTATCCCAGGAGCTTCATTGATTTGCTGGCTCAGGTCGAAGGATATGTCCGAGCAGAGGAAGCTTTCAAGCTAAAGGATGAGAAGGCCATGAAGGAGCGGCAGGTGGGTGACTCCGGCAAGCCCGCAGCTAAAAAAGAGTCGAGTGAAGCTTGGCCACATTTTCAAACTTTCCCCAGACACAAGCATGTCTGAACTCCCCCCCGAGCTCATAGGTAGAGAAGCCCAGACCGTAGAGTTCGGTGGAGCTCTCCCCCAGGAAGATTCCACAGCTATGCCCCTCTTAATGCTCCAAAAACTTAAGTGCTGATGGAGATCAGGGGGTAGCTGCCAAGGCCAAAAAAGATGCACACACACCTCGGGAAGCACAACCCTAACAAGTTCTGCCTCTATTAACGTGACCACGGTCATGACATGGAGGAGTGTATTCAGCTCCGAGATGAGATCGAGGAGCTCATCAGACGAGGTCGGCTTAACAGATTCATCCGACACTGACCTGAAGGTAGAGAAGATCGATCCAGGGCCCTACCACAATCAGAGCCGTCAAGGAAGGAAGAACAGCCTGAAGATTGACCTCCAATCGGGATCATCAACACCATCTTTGGAGGACCCCGATGGGCAGCAGCCAGTGGATCGGCCGGACCGCCCAAGCGGCAGAGGATTGAAGAATCTATAACCTTTACTGAAGAAGATGCCCAGGAGATTCAATTCTCCCATAATGATGCGGTTGTAGTTTCTTTAAATATTGCTGACTATGATGTACGTCGCATTCTTGTTGATAATGAAAGCTCGGCCGATATTTTATTTTACGATGCATTCTCAAAAATGTCCATTCCAGATGATCAATTAGGGCCGATAAGCTCCCCATTGGTAGGATTCACTGGCGATGCTGTGCCAATGGAAGGAGTAATAACTTTGACCATAGTTGCAGGTCGGTGCCCGAAATAATCTAGAGCGCAAGTAGATTTTCTGATAGTAAGGACACCGTCTGTCTACAACGCAATACTCGGCTGACCTGGCCTCAACGCCCTCCGAGCTGTGGTATCGACCTACCATTTGAAGTTGAAATTTTCTACAAGCCAAGGGGTCAGAGAGGTCAGAGGAGATCAAGTCCTAGCAAGACACTGCTATAACATAGCCTTACAAAAAAATGGTCAGTCTGACCCCTATCCGGTTGATGGATTAGACACCCGCGACGACCTTGCTGAAGAATGGGGTGAGCCAATTGAAGATCTTGTCTCAATTCCTTTAAATGATGGGAATGAAGAGCATGTAGTGAAGATCGGCTCCAACCTAGGAAAAGAGGTACGGACATAGCTCATCAATTTTCTACAAAAGAATGCGGATATTTTTGCTTGGGTTTCGACGGACATGCCGGGGATTGATGTGGATGTCATGGAACACCGTCTAGCTGTTGATCTCAAACATCGATCGATGAAGGAAAAAATCTGAGGTCATGCACCAAAAAGGTAGAAGGCAATAGCTGAGAAAGTTGACCAACTCCAAAAAGCCAGATTCATTAGAAAAGTCAACTATCCGAATTGGATCTCCAATGTGGTTCTTGTCAAGAAGGCAAATGGCAAGTGGAGGATGTGTATAGACTTCAAAAAGCTGAACAAAGCTTGTCCGAAGGATAGTTAACCTCTGCCCAAAATTGACCAATTAGTGGATGCAACCTCGGGCCACGAGCTTCTCACTTTCATTGATGCATTCTTCGGCTACAATCAAATCAAGATGGCACTAGAGGATGAAGAAAAGACTGCTTTTATCACTGACCATGGTCTTTACTGTTATAGGGTCATGCCTTTTGGCCTAAAAAATGTAGGGATGACCTATCAACGGCTGGTGAACAAGATCTTCAAAGAGTAGATCGACCGCAACATGGAGGTCTATGGGGATGACATACTTATAAAAAGCAAATCCTCAATGAGCCACATCGCCGATCTTGAGGAGACCTTCAGTTTCCTCTGAAAATACAAGATGAAATTGAACCCAACCAAGTGCACTTTTGGAGTAACCTCAGAAAAATTCTTGGGCTTTATGGTATCGGGGCACGGGATCGAAGCAAATCCAGAAAAGATTCATGCCATCCAGGAAATGACCGCTCCGAAGTCAATAAAGGAAGTTCAGCACCTTACTGGGAGAGTAGCAGCTCTGAATCACTTCGTCTCAAAGTCGGTCGAACAGTGCCTACCTTTCTTTTAAACTCTCAAGCGATTGAAGAACTTCTATTGGACTACTGAATGCCAGCAAGCGTTTGAAGAAGTGAAGAACTACCTCGGCTCACCTCCGTTATTGGCAAAGTCCAAACCTAAAAAGGAATTATTTCTATACCTGGCGATCTTCCCTGTGGCTCTTGCGGCAGTTCTGGTTAAGGAAGAAGCAAAAATTCAACGGCCGATCTACTACATAAGTCGAGTATTGAGAGACGTCGAAACCAGGTACACTAAGTTAGAGAAACTAACTTACACCCTATTGATTGTAGTCCGAAGGCTCCGACCTTACTTTCAAGGGCACACCATAACATTGCTCACCGACCAGCCGATTAAGGTAGTTCTGCATCGAGTGGATGCTTTCGAAAGATACAAAAATGGATGGTTGAGCTCACAAAATTCGACATCAACTATCGACCTCGATCGATGATAAAAGCTCAGATATTAGTAGACTTCATAGTGGAATGCACTATCCCAGAAGAAGCCAAACTTAAACGAGGTGAAGCTGACAACCCTGGGTTCCAGCCGAACTCTCCTGAGGAAAGAACAGATCTTCCTGATGGTTTTTGGGCCCTCTATGTGGATGGTTCCTCCAACATATCAGGCACGGGTGCGGGCCTGATCTTGGTCAATTCGGAAGGAATTATCGTCGAGTACGTGCTGTGCTTTAAATTCTCTGTGATAAATAATGGAGCAGAATATGAAGCTCTGATTGCAGGATTGAAGATCACTAAAGAATTAGAAGTAGATTGGCTCCAAGTCTACAGTGACTCCCAATTGGTGGTGGGACAAGTCAGCGGAAACTATGAAGCTCGGGAGGACAGTATGGCCAAGTATCTCAAAAAAATAAAAGAGATCATCCCTGCCTTTGGCAGCTTTAACATCAAGCAGATTTCAAGAGCAGAAAATACCAAGACCGATCTTCTCTCCAAGTTGGCTACACTGGCTCCGGCTAAACTACCCAAAGAAGTCCTCTTTGATGTTCTGAAATGTCTAAGTATGGAATAACCACAGCTTGTAATGGAGATCAGCCATGAACCCAGCTGGATTGACCCACTAGTTGCATACCTCAAAGATGAAGTTCTTCCTCATGATACAAAAGAAGCTTGAAAGCTTAGAAACTAGGCCTCCCGATATATCCTTTATGAGGGCAAGCTGTACAAGAGGTCGTACTCTTTGTCCCTCCTGAAATGTCTCTGGCCTTCTGAAGCTGACTTTGCCTTGTGGGAGGTACATGAAGGAGTCTGCAGAAGTCACCTGGGGGCCAGATCTTTATCCCACAATCTGCTCCGACAAGATTATTACTGGCCTACAATGTACCACGACTCCATTGAATATGTCAGAAAGTGTAATCGGTGTTAGAAATATGCGAATATCCAAAGACAGCCCGCCTCCGAATTTACACCTTTGAGTGCCCCATGGCCGTTTGCACAATGGGAGATGGATATCCTTGGACCTTTTCCCATGGCATCCGGGCAGCAAAAGTTTCTCCTGGTGGCAATTGACTACTTCACCAAGTGGGTCGAAGCCGAACCTTTGGCAAAAATCACAGAAGCTAAAGTACAGGACTTCATCTGGAAGTTAATCGTTTGTAGGTTCGGCTTACCCAGAACTCTCATTACTGATAATGGGCGACAATTTGCTGGAGTAAGATTTGCTAAATTTTGTGAGGACTTAAACATCTCCCATAACTTCACATCAGTAGCCCATCCGCAGGCAAACGATGAAGCCGAAGTGACCAATAGAACTCTGTTGCAAGGAATTAAGGCGAGACTTGAAAAAGCCAAGGGAACTTGGGCAGATGAGCTTTATCATGTGTTATGGGCATACCGAACTACCCAAAGACTGCCCACGGGGGACACCCACTTTGCCTTAGCCTTCGAAACAGAAGCCATTATCCCGATTGAACTCAAGCTTCTGTCGGTGCGAGTCATGGCATTCGATGAGTAGCGTAACTCACAGGATCTCAAGGCTAGCCTCGACTTGTTAGAAGAAAAGTGGGAGACAGCTCAAGTTCGGATGGCAGCCTACAAGTAGAAAGCAGCCCGCTACTACAACTCCTGTGTCAAGAGCAAAGCTTCAGAGTGGGGGACTTAGTACTTCGGCGAGCCATTGTTTCACAACCTCAGAACCAAGGAAAACTTGCCCCAAACTGAGAAGGCCCGTATGAAGTCAGGGAGATAGTCTGACCCAGAACATACTATCTAAAAGAGATCGAAGGAGCGGACCTTCTGCGACCATGGAATTCGAAAAATTTACGAATGCATTATCGATAACTTTGCCTTAAATAAAAGTTTCATATTCGCATATCTTTTCTTTTGGCATAAGCTTATAACGACAGGGAGTAGCTCCTTCAGATAATCAAACTAAGCATGTCAGGAACAAGAAGAGAACCTCGTCCTGACACAAACGAAGGCTCGATTATTAAGAGACCAGATGGGGGGAGAGGCCCTTGCAACGGCCCTTATGCGCCTCCACAGCCATGTTAGGAATAGAAGGAGAACCTCGTCCTAACATGAGCAAAGTCGAAGACTTAGTTATTAAGAGATCGGATGGGGGAAGAGGCCCTCACAACGGCCCTTATGTGCCTCCACAACCATGTTAGGAACAGGAGGAGAACCTCATCCTAACATGAGCAATGTCGAAGATCTGGTTATTAAGAGATCGGATGGGGGGAGAGGCCCACAAAACAGCACTTATGTGCCCCCACAGTCCTGTTAGGAATAGGAGAAAAACTTCATCCTAACATAAGCTAAAATTAACTATGTTGGAAATAGGAGGAGAACCTCATCCTGACACAAATGAAGATCTGGTCGTTTAAGACCGGATGAGAGAAAAAGCCTCCTCAATGGCTCCTCTACACCCCTACAATTTCGTTAGGAGCAGAGGGAAAACCCTCATCCAAACATAAAAAAAAAATGAGGAGAGAAAAAAGAAAAGCGACGAGCTACGCTAGAGATAAGGAAAAAATGAACTACATTTAAGACACAAGGGACCTCATCTCAACGAGGAAGAAAACTCTTATAAAAAATCCTCAATCTCTAAGGGAGAACCCAACACTAGCAGGAGGAAATAGACTTCCTGAAAGTAATGAGAAGTTTGGGCCCCAAGCTCGAATATCAGGAGAAAGCATTAAATTTGAATGGCCTCAAAAAGATCTTCGGTCATGAACAAAAAGGACAAATCAATATGGCGATGATCCGAAATCTTAAAATAATGTTGACATCGAATAAGACAAAAGACAAGAGAAGCTCGATAAATAACAACTCAGAGCAAGAATAGATAAGATAATGAGAAATTTTTTTTTATATTTCATTAGTAAAGAGAGCATTACAAAAGCCTTTGAAGGCCAAAAAAAAATAACAAGAAAAGAAAAGAATACATGGAACAAAAGGTAAAAGAAGCTCTAAGAAAGTTCGGCTTCTTCTGACTTCGAACTGTCGGTTCCAGCCATTATCAGGGATTTCTTTAAGTTCTTAACTTCTTCTTCTAGTTCTTTTTTTCTTAACAGCATCTCTCAATACATTTGGTGAAACCGTCGGCTTTCGCCTCTGATTTTCGAAGCCTCTTCCTCAGAACTTCGGACTCCGCTTCTGCATCCTTGACCGCCTGCTGCTCATAGGTCAGCTAAATTTTCAGCCATTGCAGTTCGGCCTTCTCCTTCTCAAGGGCTACGAATAGTTCTTCCATGGTCTCCCTCAAGGATCAGAGCTCGTCGGAGCCTTGAACCGAAATGGTCTGAGCTTTTTCGGACAACTGCTTCTGAAGACGAGCAACCTCGTCGGTCGTCGTCTTGAGCCTCCTTCTTTAGTTGTCTATTTGCCCACACCAGCTGACTCGACAAGTGTTATAATTCATCTCAGCATCCTGTAGCTGCTTCTGGAGGTTAGAAAATTTCTTCGACCAGTCCCGACCGTGATCAGCCTGGGTTGAAAGTCAGAACGAGCTCCCTTCCAATTGGCCGATCTTCTCCTGTGCGGCCGCCAACTCAACCTTGAGGGAGCTGATCTTGGAGGCCTGAGTCCAAGATCAGTCACTGGCACATTTCTGGAGTTCCTCAAGCTCCTTCTCAAAGTTGGCCTTCTTCCGGTTGTAGTCCATGATGTCCTCTTTGTGGAGGTTCCAAAGGCGAGTAACCTCCATGGTGGCTTCCGAATGGCTCTTCCTCAGCTTGTGAAGTTCGTCGTCCATCTTCTTTGATTTTTTCGTTAGGTGATGAACTTCTCTTCTCAGATCTCGGATCATAGACTTCAAAAGAATCTCTTACAGTAGGGGAAGAGCTTTGGCAGGACACTGTTGTCGGAAAACAAGAGCGTCATAAGGCAAATCATTGTAAGAAAAAAAAAGAGAAAAAGGAAGTAGAAGAAGAAAAAGGAGCTCTCTGTAAAAAGAATCCAATTTCATCGATTGAATAATTCTTAAGTACAAGAGAAAGAGAAAAAAAATTGTAACAAAGAAAAAGCATAAAATTAGAGGTCTCGGACCTCTGGAGCAGAAGTGGAGGAGCTCGACGCCCCCAGAAGGTCGGTCACGGCAACTGCGACAGTTGAAGAGGTCCCAGTTGGAGGGAGACCGACAGCAGCTTCGGAAGGTCTAGCTTCATCATCGGATGCTTCATCCAGGAAGCCGAGGTTGAGTTCGAAAAATTTCTCGACCACCTTCTCCTGGCAAAGCTCGAAGCCTTTGATAAAGGCAGCCTGACCGAACTTGATATTTAGATCCCTCATCTCGGAGGAGGTCTTGAACTCCTCCACTGCTTGGCACCTGAGACCGAGAGGGACGCTGGAGGAGGACGAAGCTCTCGGGGAAGAAGAGGGGATCGAAGAAAAATCTCAGGCAAGGTGAAACCCCTAAAGAAGGGGGATGGGTTTAAATAGACCTCAAGGTCTGGCGCAATAATGATTGCAGATCTTCTTTGGCCGACCTACAACCGTGTGTGTTCCACTCGTCATGGCAGATGGCTGATGACTGACAGAATCATTATTACATCATACCTGAGGCAACGCTCCAGCAAAAATTTTAAAAAATCTTTTCGGATCACCTCAATTTGAAAAGATTCCAACACCGACGCACCAAACTGTAGGAACCTTATCTAGGGTTTCAAGGTTAGATCTTGAAACTTTTTCAAGATCATACAGCGGAAGACTAAAATAAATCAAAATTTATTTTTTAAAATCAAAAAATCCCTAGATCTAAGATCCTATTACATGATTATTACATAGCATTAAATCAAAAATTAAAATATATAAATATAGCATGAACTACATGTTGATCATAACAACATGTTTCTATACTACATCTAATGTATGTATTAAACAATAGATTAGATCTATTACCTTGCAAGTTAGATGTTCTAACCTTGTTGATCTGGGCTTGAGGATGATGTTGCAAGCCGCACACGCATCCGGCCTCTAGGAGTCGTCCACACGAGCCCACGAATCTCGATCAGAAGTCCTGCTTCAGGAAATCAGCACAGTATGCTAGTACTGCGCTGATC
Source organism: Elaeis guineensis (assembly GCF_000442705.2). NCBI lineage: Eukaryota > Viridiplantae > Streptophyta > Magnoliopsida > Arecales > Arecaceae > Elaeis > Elaeis guineensis. The sequence continues at coordinate 72,973,991 of NC_026000.2, forward strand.
CTTCTTTGATGGTTGATCAGGTGCCTCCTTCTTCTTGATTTGGACTCTTCCAAAGATGGAAAGTAGAAGGAGGAGTTTCAGATCTGAGATGCTCTCAGAAAACTCAAGATGGAGGGAGGAAAGATATGAAAACAAAAACCCTAGAAGAAGACCCTCTTCTTCTTCACATTTTTCTCTCTAGACACCCAAACTTGCATCTTTTATATCTCCAAGACCCAAAGGTATTTCTCTCTCATTTTTGGATGACACAAAGGTCTCTCAAATATCTAACTTCTCTTAAAATTTTATAAAGAAACTCATCTTATATAGAGAGATATGATAGAGTCTTTATCTAGGTCAAATACCTAGTCAAGGCTTATCCAAACATGGCAAGTTAAGGGACGCCCAACTCTTGAGCACCTCCTTCATATTTTCATGCATGGATTATCAAAAAAGGGTGCACAATGTATACCCTAAAATCCATAAAAATTCCAAAAGAAATTTGGATAAATTCGGTGCAAAATTGAAAGAGTTTTGGATTTCTAAAACTCTATCTCATAGAATTCGAAATCCAAACTTATTCCTTTTAGATTTGATCCAAACCACCTTCCATGTAAGAAAGAAGAGGGGAGACCTTTTGTGAATGTGGGAGAGATCTGGGAGAGGGCTTTTGTCGCACAAAATAAGTGGAGATTGGCATTGAATAAGAGAGAGGGCGTGGAGAAGGATTATGTGGCGCAAGGTGGAATCCTAGTCTTACTAGGATTCTGTCTTATGACTTGTTTTAATTTGGTTTCCCAAACCAAATCAAATCAAAATTAGATCAACCCAATTAAAATAGGTTTTAACCCAATTAAAAACCTAATTTAATCAGATTAAATTAGATTTAAATCTGATTTAATTTTCTAATCAAATTAGAAATTAGATTGACCCAAGTCCTAGTTGAACTAGGACTAGTTTTTCCTTGCACTTGGCTTATCCAAAAAATCAATTGGACTTGATCCAATCAAGCCCAAACTAAATCTAATTAAATTATATTTAATTAGACTTAATCCCAGCCCATTGGCTTAATCAAATTAAGCCAATCAGCAATCGAATTGCAAATAGATCCTCCTGCAACACTTGCACTGGGTTAAATGTCAATCGTATTGATCATTTAACCCTAGAACGATTCTTAATCGTTGATCAACCATCTGATCGGATCATGAACTCTAATGTGTGTGACCTCATAGGTCCGAACCTAAGCCAGTAGCATAGGAACAAATTCTTCTACCAATCGAAGTGACCATCTAGCAATGGTACCCGACGACCGGATAGGTCGAATGTGTAGAACAACATCCTTAGAACCCATACGGATATAGTTTTCATATAATTCATCCCCTTGATCAAAATGATCATAGGACACCCCAGAGTTTCACTGTCAACTCTGATCAGGTTGTCCACATTGTATTTCAAAATATCAAATCTATCTGATGGATTACCCTGGCCAAGGTTTTGCTAAATTGAAATACAGTGACTCATTCTTCTCCAACTCTTGGAGTGGTCAATCCCATCTCGATCACACTCTGACTTCGCAAGTACTTGACTGTGCCCAGAAGCCTTCCATCCCTGAATTAAAAATTCAGTTAGTCCAGTACCAAAGCACAGTGAGTTGCTTGCAAGTCACTGAGGCGATCTCAGGAATAAGGGACACTTATACCTATATCCCATCAGAGACATTCTCGACAGTAGAATACTCTGGAGTTGGTCATGTTCAATGATGATGTACCCTTACATCTCACCTGTATGCCATACCAGTGTCTCCACACTCCTTGGTTAAGAGGACAACCAACCCATATGGCCTACAGCGACCTATGCTCGATAGAAGCTGTCGTCCTTATTAACAGTTTATCATTTGGTCGTGAATAATTTTAAAGACTAATCGATAAATCCTCACTTTATCGAACTTAAATAGTCCTAAGGACTTCATCATAACAACGGAGTTCATTAGAAGATGAAAGCTTATGATGAAGATGCCAAATATATTTTATTTATTAACAAATCAATTACAATACTTGGTTGCTCAACCGTCAACAGCTTGAGATTGGCTTTTTGGGACACATTTCCCAACAACTCCCACTTGTCCTAAAGCCACTCGGCACAGTATCTAATACCCATCTTCGACTTGTGGTTGTCGAACTCCTTTATCGCCAGGGCTTTAGTGAAGGGGTTGGCCAGGTTCTCCTTTCTGTCGATCTTCTGAAGGTTGACGTCACCTCGATCCACGATCTCTCAGACCAGGTGGAAGCGGTGTAAAATGTGCTTCATCCGCTGGTGTGCTTTGGATTCCTTTGCCTGAGCTGTGGCACCAGTGCTGTCGCAGTAAAGCAGGACTGGACCATCGAGGGAGGGTGCTACTCCGAGCTCGTTGATGAATTTCCTCAGCCACACAGCTTCCTTCACGGCATCCGATGCTGCGATGTACTCCACTTCACAAACAGAGTCTTACACAGTATGCTGCATGAAACTCTTCCAGCAGATGGCTCCACCATTCAGAGTAAAGATATAACCCGACACACTCCTGCTGTCATCATGGTCAGATTGGAAGCTGGAGTCTGTGAACCCCACAAGTTTCAGATCTGACTCGCCATAAACCAACCATTGGTCCTTAGTATTTCTCAAATACTTAAGGATGGCTTTAACCACTTTCCAGTGATTTTCTCCAAGATCAAATTGGTATCTACTCACTACTCCTAGTGAGTATGCCACATCTGGTCTTGTACATGTCATGGCGTACATGATAGATCCCACGGCTGAAGCATATGGGACACTACTCATACGCTCTCTCTCTTCAGGAGTTGTCAACAATCCTTCTTAGAGAGAGAAATTTTTGGCCTATCGGTAGATAGCCCTTCTTGGAATTCTCCATGCTGAACCTCTTCAGCACAGTGTCTATGTACATGGACTGGGATAACCCAAGCATCCTTTTAGATCTATCCCTATAGATCTTCATCCCTAGGATGTAGGATGCTTCACCCAAGTCCTTCATGGAGAACTGTGATGACAACCAAACTTTTATTCTCTGTAGTGCGGGGATGTCATTTCCGATTAAGAGAATGTCATCCACGTACAAGATAAGAAATACCACAACTAGACCATTTGCCCATTTATAGATGCAGGGCTCTTCTCTATTCTTAATGAAGCCATACATTTTGATCACCTTATCAAAATGCATGTTCCAACTCCGAGAAGCTTGCTTCAATCCATAAATGGATCTCTGAAGCTTGCACACCTTGGACACATCTATGGATGTAAACCCCTCAAGTTGTATCATATACACCTCTTCGGTCAGCTCTCCATTCAGGAAAGCTGTCCTTACATCCATCTGCCAGATCTCATAATCTAGATGGGCAGCTATTGCAAGCATTATCCGAATAGATTTGAGCATTGCCATAGGGGAAAATGTCTCGTCATAGTCAATACCATAACGTTGACGATACCCTTGAGACCAGATGGGCTTTATAGGTCTTCACCTTTCCGTCTGCGCCCCTCTTCCTTTTGAAGATCCATTTACACCCAATGGGTTTAACCCCTTCAGGTGGGTCAACCAATGTCCATATATCGTTGACCTTCATGGACTCCATTTTGGATTTCATGGCTTCAAGCCATTTCTCAGAATCAGGTCTCTGTATTGCATCCATATAGGTGATCGGATCCTCATTATTCTCATCAAGTTCGATGGGATCACCATCCCGGACCAAGAAACCATAGTATCTGTCGGGTTGATGCGGTACTCTACCAGATCGCCTTAATGGTGCAGGTACATTGGGCTCCAGATATGATCTAATCATATCAGACTCAGGTTCAGCTATTGGTGTCGGTCCTTCTACCTGTTGAACTTCATCAAGTTTAATCTTAGAGGCAACGGTTCCTTCACTAAGGAACTCCTTTTCTAAAAAGATTGCCTTAAAGCTGACGAACACCTTTTGTTCATCAGCATGGTAGAAAAAATATCCTTTTGTCTCTTTGGGGTACCCTATGAATGAGCATTTGTCAGACCTAGGTCCAAGTTTGTTTGTGACTAATCGTTTGACATAGGCCGGGCACCCCCAGACCCTAAGGTGTGAAAGTGCTGGCTTACGTCCCGTCCATATCTCATATGGAGTCTTAATTACAGACTTACTTGGAACCCTATTTAACAGATAACAGGTCGATTTGAGTGCATATCCCCAGAAGGATATCGGCAAGCTAGCAAAACCCATCATGGATCGGACCATGTCTAACAGAGTATGATTCCTCCTTTCAGACACACCATTATGCTGTGGTGTTCCTGGAGGAGTCCATTGGGAGAGAATCCCATTCTCTCCTAGATATGTGAGAAATTCACTAGAAAGATATTCTCCTCCTCGATCAGATCGAAGAGTTTTAATACTCTTTCCAGTTTGTTTTTCTACTTCACTTCAGAATCGTTTGAACATTTCAAATGAATCTAACTTATGTTTCATCAGATAGACATATCCATATCGAGATAGGTCATCCATGAAAGCTATGAAGTAGAAATATCCACCTCTAGCACTGGTGCTCATGGCCCGCATACATCAATATGTACTAGGCCCAAGAGCTCAATAGCTCTCTCACCTTTTCCAGTAAAAGGTGACTTGGTCATTTTTCCAAGAAGACAGGACTCACAGGTTGGAAGTGATTCACAAACACTGACTTCGAGGATTTCCTCTTGAGTCAACCTGTTTATTCTGTTCTTGTTTATATGACCTAGCCTCTAATGCCATAAGTAGATATCTGACACACTATCTAATCTAGGGTGCTTGCCAGTAGAATAGATTCTTATCAGGCTTGATCTTTTTGGTCTGGCTCTGCACTGATGTCCCAGCCTAAACTTGCACCTTCTTCACTTTCTTCTTCTTGTTCTTCTTCTCTTTCTTAAAGGGTCAAGAACCAGAAGATGAACCTCCCACTGAGTTCACCGACTCCTTGAGGAGTTGGTGATCCTTCTCAAAGTTCTGAAGCAACCCCAGTAACCCATGGTAGTTTACTTCAGGCTTTGTCATTCTATAATGAGTGAGGAATGGGAGATAAGACTTGGACAGTGAGTTTAGTATTGCATCTTTCCCAAGCTGCTCATGCAAGGGAAAGCCGAGCTTGCTCAATCATTCCATTAGCTCGATCATGTACAATACATGATCAGTGACAGAGGCACCATCCTGCATTTTGGCGTTGAAGATGGCACAACTAGTCTTGTGCCTCTCCACATCATCGGGTGTGCCAAAGGCATCCTCCAACACTTGAAGCATATCCTTTGGTTGAGCCGTCTCAAATCTGCGACTGAACTCGTCGGTCATAGCAGCCAGTATGATACAGCGCACCGTGGTCCGATCACTGAGCCACTTCTGGTAAGTGTCTCTGACTGTTTCATGTGCATTGACAGCTGGCTCCTCAGGTGCAAGATTCATTATCACATATAGGATCCGTTCATGCTCCAGGACTATCTTCAACTTTCGGTACCAGCTATCGAAATTGGATCCCACCAACTTATCATTGTCCAACAATGATCGGAGTGATAGGGAAGTGGCCATATTTGCACAAAGGAGAACCATAACCTAATTAGTAATTGATTCATTAAATCTAAAGATTTAGACTTTAATCAAAAGGTTTCTCCCACTATTTTATTCGAATTGGTAGCCTCTACCTCTAACTCGAGGAATTACCCTAATTCCTTAGCGGGTACTAGAATCCACTTAGACTGCACACAAGTCCAACTTTGGTTGGTCAACCCATGTACATCTAAGGGTAGGTTCATAACCAATTATTTCTTTAAATAATTTTTAGTAATTTTAATTTTGCCCCAGAAACCTAATCAGTAGGCTTTGGCCTCCACTGTAAGGATCCGGTTAGGTCCAACAATTAACATGATCATACTTGGTGTATCTAACCAATGAATGATTAAGCCCAACTTTGGTTGGCTCACCTAACCACCATTAGAGAGACACTTCCAAGTCGTCATATGATGAGTGATAATTCCATTAGTCAACAAGCACCAGGCCTTTGGGTCTGCAATGATTATTGAGTTAATGGACTCATTATCAAACACCTTAATGGGAGGCTATGACTCAGTTATCTCCATAATTTTATCATTTTAAAGACCTAATAATTTTAGAGGATTTAAATAATTTAGAGGATGAGGTCAGATGAACAAGCTTATCATGATCCTCCCACTGGCTTCACCAAGTCAGCTTAAGGGAGACCATTAAAAGGGCTGGTCTAGGAGCACCTAAATCAGTCACACTGATTTACCTAGCTGACATGGGTCAGCTCGAATAGTCAAGTGATCCGATCAAAACATAATTTCACCAAGAGGCCAGGTAAGTTCGATCAGTGGGAGGGTCTGCCAAAGCTTGCCTTAGACACCATCAGAAATGGCCAGGTAAGCGGGCTCCCAATTAAAAACCACCAGTCTAGTTTACCTTAGACACCAACAGGTTTAATTAGTTTCGATTAGATCAACCTAACAGTTCATGCTAGACCGCTTAGCCAAGAATCAAGTCCATTTGGTTCTCGTTAAAGACATGGACTTAACCAACTACAACTATTGTAATTGATCTAGAGAATCCTTGACCTAATCTAAGACAACAATTGATTAGATTTAGTCAATTCTTTAATTAAGTCCATCTTTAATCTAATCATAGGTCTAACCCAATTAATGGACCTAATTCCCACTAACCCATTAACCCAATATGTTATGATTTGTGTCTTAGGTTCTTCAATTCACAATCCTAGAACCTAATCAAACAACTTCTTAATTCTTAATTAAGTTTTGGGCTGAGGGTTGGGTTTGGCTTTTCAAAAAATAATTTTCATATTTGTAAAATAATTTTATAATATGATTCTACCAACCATATTGCATGTTTGATTCATAATCAAGATGCAAGTGAAATAAACATGAAACTACTTTAGATCTAATCTAAACAGGTTCATGTAATTGAAATAATTTCAACTTTAAACAATTTCTTTGCACAAAAATTATTAACAAAGAGATTTTATTTCAGATTTAAACATCTTTTAAATCTAATAAATCATAAATTTAATCTAGATCATATCTAACAAATTTATGATTAAAGATAGATCTACACAAACTAGGACAACCTTTGCACTGTAAGGGATAAACCTTACAGCAGGACAACCTTGCAGTTTGTGATTGATCTAAAATTTTAATTTTAAATTTAATAATAGATTATAAATTAGATCTAATCTAAAAAATAATCTAAGCATATATCAATAATCATGTAATAAAGAACCTGGGCTCTGATACCAATTGTAGGAACCTTATCTAGGGTTTCAGGGTTAGATCTTGAAACTTTTTCAAGATCATACAGCGGAAGACTAAAATAAATCAAAATTTATTTTTTAAAATCAAAAAATCCCTAGATCTAAGATCCTATTACATGATTATTACATATCATTAAATCAAAAATTAAAATATATAAATATAGCATGAACTACATGTTGATCATATCAACATGTTTCTATACTACATCTAATGTATGTATTAATCAATAGATTAGATCTATTACCTTGCAAGTTAGACGTTCTAACCTTATTGATCTGGGCTTGAGGATGATGTTGCAAGCCGCACATGCGTCCGGCCTCTAGGAGTCATCCACACGAGCTCACGAATCTCGATCAGAAGTCCTGCTTCAGGAAATCAGCACAGTATGCTAGTACTGCGCTGATCCTTCTTTGATGGTTGATCAGGTGCCTCCTTCTTCTTGATTTGGACTCTTCCAAAGATGAAAAGTATAAGGAGGAGTTTTAGATCTGAGACACTCTCAGGAAACTCAAGATGGAGGGAGGAAAGATATGAAAACAAAAACCCTAGAAGATGACCCTCTTCTTCTTCACGTTTTTCTCTCTAGACACCCAAACTTGCATCTTTTATATCTCCACGACCCAAATGTATTTCTCTCTGATTTTTGGATGGCACAAAAGCCACTAAAATCTCTAACTTTTACTAAAATTTCTCAAAGAAACTCATCTTATATAGAGAGATATGATAGAGTCCTTGTCTAGGTCAAACAATTAGTCAAGGCTTATCCAAACATGGCAAGTTAAGGGACGCCCAACTCTTGAGCACCTCCTTCATATTTTTATACATCAATCACCAGAAAAGGGTACACAATGTATACCCTGAAAGCAACAAAAATTTCAAAAAAAATTTGGATAAATTCGGTGCAAAATTGAAAGAGTTTTGGATTTCTAAAACTCTATCTCATAGAATTCGAAATCCAAACTTATTCCTTTTAGATTTGATCCAAACCACCTTCCATGTAAGAAAAAAGAGAGGAGACCTTTTGTGAACGTGGGAGAGATCTGGGAGAGGGCTTTTGTCGCACAAAATAAGTGGAGATTGGCATTGAATAAGAGAGAGGGCGTGGAGAAGGATTATGTGGCGCAAGGTGGAATCCTAGTCTTACTAGGATTCTGTCTTATGACTTGTTTTAATTTGGTTTTCCAAACCAAATCAAATCAAAATTAGATCAACCCAATTAAAATAGGTCTTAACCCAATTAAAAACTTAATTTAATCAGATTAAATTAGATTTAAATATGATTTAATTTTCTAATCAAATTAGAAATTAGATTGACCCAAGTCCTAGTTGAACTAGGACTAGTTTTTCCTTGCACTTGGCTTATCTAATAAACCAATTGGACTTGATCCAATCAAGTCCAAACCAAATCTAATTAAATCATATTTAATTAGACTTAATCTCAGCCCATTGGCTTAATCAAATTAAGCCAAACAGCAATCAAATTGCTAATAGATCCTCCTGCAACACTTGCACTGGGTTAAATGTCAATCGTATTGATCATTTAACCCTAGAATGATTCTTAATCGTTGATCAACCATCTGATCGGATCATGAACTCTAATGTGTGTGACATCATAGGTCCGAACCTAAGCCGGTAGCATAGGAACAAATTCCTATACCAATTGAAGTGACCATCTAGCAATGGTACCCGACGACCGGATAGGTCGAATGTGTAGAACAACATCCTTAGAATCCATGTGGATATAGTTTTCATATAATTCATCCCCTTGACCAAAATGATCATAGGACACCCCAGAGTTTAACTGTCAACTCTGATCATGTTGTCCATATTGTATTTCAAAATATCAAATCCATCTGATGGATTATCCTGGCCAAGGTTTTGCTAAATTGAAATACAGCGACTCATTCTTCTCCAACTCTTGGAGTGGTCAATCCCATCTCGATCACACTCTAACTTCGTAAGTACTTGACTGTGCCCATAAGCCTTCCATCCTTGAATTAGAAATTCAATTAGTCCAGTACCAAAGCACAGTGAGTTGCTTGCAAGTCACTGAGGCGATCTCAGGTCTAAGGGACACTTATACCTATATCCCATCAAAGGCATTCTCGACAGCAGAATACTCTGGAGTTGGTCACGTTCAATGATGATGTACCCTTATATCTCACCTGTATGCCATATCAGTGTCTCCACACTCCTTGGTTAAGAGGACAACCAACCCATATGGCCTACAGCGACCTATGCTCGATAGAAGCTGTCGTCCTTATTAACAGCTTATCATTTGATCGTGAACAATTTTAAAGACTAATCGATAAATCCTCTCTTTATCGAACTTAAATAGTCCTAAGGACTTCATCATAACAACGGAGTTCATTAGAAGATGAAAGCTTATAATGAAGATGCCAAATATATTTTATTTATTAACAATTCAATTACAATACTTGGTTGCTTAACCGTCAACAGCTTGATGATTGGCTTTTTGGGACACATTTCCCAACACAAATGCCAAAATATCTGAAAACAATCAAGTATGAAAATCAAGAGGGGCAACTTCGATTGTAAAAATTTTTCTGTACTTCCTTCATTCGAAACCCAAACTCGAAAGTAGGGGGACTAGTGTTGGGTGTAAAATAACCCCAGTCGAAGTTCGTAAGAGGCCAACCCTCCCAGGACTCTTCTGGCTTCCGACTTTGTGCGGCATCTTTCTGAACTCCCCCGGCCATCCGAGCTTCTATAGTAAGTGAATTCTGTCCGAACTTCTATTGCAAGCAAACTTCAGCCGAGTTTCTACAATAAGCGATCTCCATCTGGGCTTCCACGGTAATCGATCTCTATCCGAGTTTCTACAGTAAGCGGCCTCCTTCCGGACTTCTATAAGAATCGGGCTCCGTCCGAACTTCTACAGCAGATGGATTCCAGACGAACTTCTACAGCGGATGGATTCCAGACGAACTTCTACAACAGACGGGCTCCAATAACTAGATTTCTACAATGATCGACTGTCTTCGATGTCTTCCATATCTCTCCAGCCATCAACCTTCAACAGTGCCAATCGGACTTCAATAGTGCCAACCAGACCCCTCCGACGGACAAATCCCCTCCGGACCCCTCCAACGGTCGACCTTCCACAGTGTCCTCCAGACTCGTCCAGTGGATGAACTTTCACAATGCCTTTCGGACTCTTCTATCGGTCAACCTTCTATAGCACCTTTCAAATTCTGCTATCGGTCGACCTTCTGTCAGATTTCTCATGCAGCCGGACCTCTCCAGTGGGCATTCTTCAGACAAGCTTCTACATCAGATAAATTTCAGACGGACTTCTCTAGCAATCAGACTCCAATCGTATTTCTCCAATAGAGAGCTTTCGTCCGGGCTTCTACAGCAGATGACTTTCATCTACAGCATCAATGCCTAAGACATCCAACAACAGTTAACCCGTCAGCAACCTCGAAAACATCCAAGCTTCTCTTTGATTGCTGAGACAAAGACCTATTCCTCTCCACTAGACGTCCCAACCGAGCTTCAGTTGTCCGGCCTGAACTCCCCAACAAGTCATGACAATGGACACCACTCCACTCTCTGTAACAAACTCCATATGGCCCCACCACTCTCCGATAAGTCGCAACAACAGACACTACTACTCTCCATAACAAACTCCATGTGGCCCTGAACGGCCCACTACCAGGTAGTTACGGACGTCGCTGTCAATCAGTTACACTCTCCCATCTATAAAAGAGACCCTCCAGATACGTTCTCCTCTAAGCTCTAAGCAGTATCTCTAAACTTTGCTAAAATTTCATTCGAGCGCTCCATTTCTGTTTAAGTAGAGTACTGACTTGAGTGTCGGAAGGTCTTGCCGGAGCACCCCCAACTCTGGTTTAGACTTTTCTTGCAGGTCCTTGCGGCGGCCGTGATCCCCTCGACTCCAGCTTCTCCGATATCGGTAAAATTCTGCACCAACAGATGGTATGACAACTAATTCTGCAACTAACATTACAATCAAAATGCATTCTACACATTTACAGTGTACTCAGCTTCTATTGATCGATTATTTGAAATTCTTCTAAGATATCGACATAGGAACACATTCATGATGTAGATATTCTACCATCAACATCAGACATAAAGTCTGAATTGATGTATCCTCTCACTTCTAGCTTTGATCCTTCTCCGAACATATCCTTAGGTCTTCTTAAGAGCTTAAGGATGTTTTCACAGCAATCCAGCACTCACAGTCTAGATATAATTGATATCTACTTATGACAATCATGGTATAATCAGTTCAAGTACTTTACGGCATATGACTATGCTTGAGAGGGTAGCAAACTCCTCTCAGAGATTTCTATATTGAATACTTTCAGCATCCGATCTCTGTACTTTATCTGTGAAAGTACAAGCATCCAATTGCATCTATCTCTATAGATCTTTAGGATGCTTACTTTATGTCTTTCATGGAGAAATCTATATTCAACCATATTTTAATCGATATCAGTATTGGACACTCCCACTGACCCTTTTGAAATCTACAATTCTTCATATCTGATCAAATAATTTGATCATATCATTAAAATAAATATTCCAACTCCAAGAGTATTATAGTCTTTATGATCACCTATCATAAGAAGTGAAATCCATAGGCTATTTCATATAGAAATCTTCAAAAGATCTCTACTCAAGAAAGCTGTTTCACATCCTTTCTTGGAGTCGATATCTCACATCGCCTCGTTGTAGATTCTAGGATCATCTCTATGTTCCCTATCTTTCAAGAGAAACGATTTTCTCTACATCCTCTGTTAAGCATATTCAAGTACCTTTCGAGAGAATTGGAGATCCTACTATATGTATGAGGTGGAGAAGAAATACACATCTACTGGCTCATGATTAATATGTTCTTAAGGTTCCATGGCTCTCTGCTCTTCAGAGACACTCTCTTAGAGCTTAACTTTTCTCCTACTGCTTCATCTTAGTTGAACAGTTTTTCAAGAAGATAGCATTGAGTCATAATCATATTGTAATCCCATCAAAAAGTAATATCCCAAACTCTTTTAGGAAGAGCTTTATAGGCCTATCCTCTAACATATTCATCTCCTGTCCTAGACATAGGCTGGACATCCTTGAATCTCAAAATAAACAAGATTCAGTTCTCACCATGTCATATCTTATATGGTGTGGTAGGAATAGGTTTAAAGAAAATCTTATTTCATAGAAATAAAGCATGTCCCTAAAGAAATATAAATAAATCAGTAAATTTTATTATGGATCATGTCATATCTCATATAGTCCCATGACTCTTCTTATCTCATTGAGCTGAGATTTACTAAGAGGGGTCCAATATGAAATAATATCATTTTATGAGATAATCAAAAAATTTCTTTCAATAGTATTGCATCTTCGATTCGATCTAAGTACCTTTAGAAATTTTTTGATTTATTTTTTTACTTACATCTATATTCTTTGAACCTTTCAAAAATTTTAGATTTGTATCTCAGATACAAAGCAGAGATAACTCCTTGGTTAGCACATCACATGGGCTACATACATCAAATGTATACCAGGATAAGTATCTCAGTGGCCCTTTTCCTCTTGTCTCATAAGAGTAGCTTGGTCAAATTTTCTCAAAGAGATGATGCACAAACTAGATTTGACTCAATAGTCAATAAGCCCAAGCCCATATTTTTTCAATTTGTTAATCATTTTTCTCCAATATAACTTAGCTATAGGTTCCACATATACTTTAAATTTTATCTCAATTTTGAATCTCTCAGATCCAATGGCATTCACTAATTGCTCAATTAAGTTCACATACATATCAACATACAAATAATAGAGACTGTCTCTAAGAACTAAATCCAAATGATGATCATAAAGGATAGATACCCATGGCCACAGTAGTAACTGTTGCCCTATAAGTCAATTCAAGGGTTACTTCCTCAACCCTCTATCTTTCCATCGACTCTATACTAGAGTCTGTAGCTTAACTAGAAGAAGAGAAAATTGTAAGGACAGTATTGAGCAATTTCGATATACCTACTCTAGGTATATCTTTGTTTCTTTAGGCTCTCCAGGTATTTACCTTTGAACTCTTTTAAAGTTTCTTTGTTATCAACACTTTGACCAATTCAGATAAAGTACCATGATGATCTTTCATATGGTAGTTTACCATAAACTATCTATATAAACTAATCAAGAATTGCAGGATCAAATCCATATGCAATTCCTTATGCATGGTCATGTCGAGCCTTTTAAGCTCTTTAATATCCTTGATCCTTATTAAATAACAATCATAGACTGACTGTCCATTATGCATCACATATGCTGTGTAACTCTGATCACCTCACAATACTTATGGATGAATCAACATATCATTGGCAGTGTACATGTACTCATGCATAGCACTTATCTTTATTGTCATTATCCATCCACTCGTCAAGTACAGCTCGTTGACTATGGGTTGGATGGGTTGTGAACATTAGAATAACCTGATAAAGAATATTACTCAATTTTTTAAAATTAAAAATAATTCTTAAGTTTGTAAGCCAGTCTATGTACTCGATTTCAATTAATCGATTGATATGTAGGATTCAAACTAGAGAGTTGGAAGCTGACACAATGAACAACAGAGAGCAAAGATTCTAATTGAGTGTTTGTATTTATTTTATAATTTTGCTCTAGAAACTTTTAGATACAAAAAGAGGCTTCTACTATTTTATCAGAACTCCCACACTCTCCAGGTGAAGAAATGAAAATTCTAACATGATAATTAAATTTTTAGTGGGTGCTGCAGTCCCACCGATGTCGTGCACCTCATCTAATAGTTATTGGTAACACGAATAAACATCGATGTGTAGACAACTCTTTGCCTAGATACTTCTCTAAGCATATTGCAGCTACTTGATCTCTAAGTCATGTGGGCTCACCTAACAGTTATTATCCGCATTTGTTAGTTAAGTCAGACCCATCATTCACAAGCAGGTGTAAAGTCGTCATTGGATCCCTCACCTAACAGTTATTGGGCCCAACCCCATCTTTACCCCGCAGCAACACTTTACTAATAGAGTGGTTGCATATTTTCGATGCAACTGAACCACTGTAACCAGCCGAGAATAATCAACGCTGGTAGTACATCTGCACATCTACAATGATGGAAGACCTTGGACTTAATATTTTATGAAGAGATTTGGGTTTAAATCTTATCTAATCAGTCATGAGATTTGGATTTAGGTCTCATTTATTCAGTCATCACATGACTGATGTAATTGACATAGGCTAAATCAAACCACCAAGCAACTATATTTGTGACTCAATCTTTCAAATTGACTAGGTAAGTGAAGATTGGTGGGGGTCCCCCCATTGCTTTTCTTAGACATCAATAAATTGATCAGATAAGTAAACAGAATCAATTAAATAACCATCTTTCAATTACTTGCCTTAGATATCAATTGGACAGCTGATCAGAATTGGTTAGCTCAAGTGAATCGGGCTCAAATTAACAAGTCAAATTAGGTCCTTAGGTTAATCGATTCTACATATGGGACTCAATCGATTTGATCAACAATAATTGTATGATCATTAACTTAATTGATCTAACTCAATTTAACACTTGACTCGATTTAACCAATTACTTAATCGAATTAGACCCATATGTCCCAAATCAAAAACTTTAGATGTAATCCTATTACATGACCTAATTTTTGATTTTTTTATGACCAAAATCTTCATACATAAATATAAATTTTAGATTTTAAAGTTATATTTTAGATCTAAATATTTTACATAAAAATAAATATTAAAATATAAAAATAATTTTTAAGTTTCAATATACAAACATATATCACATATATTTATATAAAATCAGATCTTAAACAAAATTTAAGATCTAAACATGATATCATATATCTCATATACTAGTCATAGATTAGATTAAAGCCAAATTTATGATCTAAATATGTAATCATATATTATACATATGAATCAAAATTCAGATCATAAAAAAATTTAGGTTTCATGCATGTATCTATTTCACATGAACTAGAACTCTTTTTAGATCAATTTTCAGATCTATGCATGTATCAATATATCATCTATATATTCTAGAATTAAATCTAAAATTAAATTTTAGATTTAAAGATTCATTCATACATCTCATGTATCAAAAATAAATTAGTTTTAAAATCTTTTCAAAAATATGTATATTAAAATTTAGCATATGAAAACCCGTGGCTCTCATACCACTGTTGGAATTCGGGATTTGGTGCATGCATATGTATTTCAAAACTTGTATCTTCTAAGCACCATAGTAGAGAATAAGATTAAAATACTTTTAATCTAAATTTTACATGCATAAAAATATAAAACCACACAGATCTATTTCATATACTGAAATTGATATATGCTAAAATTTAGATTGTGATCAAATCACATACCTGTTTCACAATCTTTTTGCTCAAATCTAGATCTGGAAGAGATAAGGCTCTCTATTAGCTGCACAAGTATCCGACATCTATAAATATTCATTCAAGATCAGTCTAGAATAGTTCTCTTTAATTTAAATTTTGGTTCTCCAAAATTTAGCCTGCTGAATCTGAACGAAGCCTGGATCGCGATCAGCACTTGATCTTTCTCCTTGATCTTCTTCTTCTCCTCTTCTCTAGAGTTTTTCCTTGCTATGTGCTGCTATCAGTGTTGGAGCATGATCCTGGCTCCTCCCACGGACTTTGGGTGCAGCAAAACCAGCAACAAATAAATCTGGAGACTTTTGGACTCGATCGAAGGCCCTTGATGAAATCAGCCTGGTTGCTGTCTTCTTCATCAGCCATTCGTTCAAGATGAAGAACACCTCTAAGATCACCTCTAAAAAATCTAAGATCTAGTATCCAACTAGATCAAGCCTGGACTGAGGTCTTTCAATTTGTAGATCTCAAATTAGGATATTCTAGATAGGGAAGAAGGTAGATAGAACCAAACCTTGCAGATCTATCCTGCTGCAGCCTTTCCTGTAGATCTGTTGATGGAGATCTCATCCGTGCCTCAAACGACCTCAGATCAACTCCAGATCTGAGAGAAACATGTACCAACATCTTCTCAAGAGATTCTAGATCCTGGACCTGATGTTTGGATGGCTGCAAGAGAGGAAGAGACAAAAAATGGGTGGCGGCACAAAGGGGGAGGGGCTAGCACCTCCCCTGCTTTTCTTTCCTTTTATGGACCTGGCAGCAAGAAACCCTAGGGTTTCTTGCTCCTGGGGCATGGAGAATAGCTGGAGAGAGAGGGAGAAGAGAGAGAGAGAGACTTGGGAGAAAGAGTTTTATATTCCCTTGGCTTAATCAAACCTATAAAGTGCATGTATATATAAACACAGGGTCAAGTGACCCAAACCCAAAACTCCCTTGACCAACTCTATGGGAGATTAGGTTAACCGAAGCCCATGTACACCCATGACTTGACCTAATCTCACCTATCCTGGGCTCAGACCTGACCCATAAAGAGTTGATCCCTTGAGGCCCACATAACCTAGACCTCAAGAATCCGAAAGGCCCACAGCCTTTCAACCTAGGGTCCAACTAGCCCTAGAGCCTCCATGAAGCCCTCATGAATGATGGACCTTGGCCTTAGCCTTGGTCCCCTGGGCCTTGGGCACACCACCTGGATCACAACAATCTCCACCTTGGTGTCCCAAGGCCTCAACCAGCTCCACTCTATCCATCAGCCAAATCAGCTCAACACATCTCTGAAAGCTGTCCTATGGAAGTACCTTCGTAAGTGCATCAACTGGGTTCTCCTTGGTGTGTACCTTTACCAGCTCCACCTTGCCATCCTCCACAAGCTCCCTGATATGATGATACCAAATGTTGATGTGCTTTATCCTTGCATGATAGACTGAGTTCTGTGCTAGTAGAAGTGCACTCTGGCTGTCACAGTGCACTCTAATGGCCTCCTAAGTAAGGCCCATCTCCGTCAACAAACCCTTCAGCCAAATTGCCTCCTTAGCTACTTCTGTCAGTCTGATGTATTCCGCCTCGGTAGTGGATAGGGCCATGATAGGCTACAGACTCGATCTCCAAGAAATAGGACCTCCATACAGGCTAAAGATGAAGCCTGTCATAGACCTCCGGGTATCCACATCTCCACCGAAGTCTGCATCTACATAACCGCCAATCAGCCCCTGAGCCTCCCTGAACATGTCAGTGTATCCCACTGCACCTCCTCACTGTCCATAGTAGATGCCAACTCCAACTGAACCTGCCAGGTATCTGAATATCCACTTCAGAGCTCTCCAGTGCTCCCTGCCAGGCTGCGCCATGAACCTGCTAACCTGACTCACTGCATGAGTGATGTCTGGCCTACAACAGACCATCGCATACATCAAGCTCCCAACTCCTGAAGCATAAGGAAATGTCTCCATCTCCTGAGCCTCCACCTCAATCTGTGGCGCCATGGTCTTCGAGAGTCTGAAGTGACCGGCAAGTGGCAGCTCCGCCGGCTTTGCTCCCTTCATCCCGAACCTCTCTTAAGACCTTCTATATGTAGCCCCCTTGAGATAGATGCAGCACCCTCCGGGCTCGATCTCTAAAAATCTCCATGCCTAGAATCTTCCTTGCAGGGCCCAAATCCTTCATGTTAAACTCCCGAGATAAGGATGCCTTCAGATCCTGCACAACCTTCCTACTCTTGCATGCTATAAGCATGTCATCAACATACAAGAGTAGGAACACCCTAAAACCATCCTCAAGAGACTGAACATAAACACAGGGATCAAACTCGCACCTGAAAAGTCCAATGCTGCGTACATAGGAGTCGAACCACTTGTACCATTGCCTCGGTGACTACTTCAGCCCGTACAGCGACTTCTGCAACAGACAAACCTTTTCCTCTGATCCTGGATCCCTAAAATTGGGTGGCTGCTCCATGTAAATCCTCTCCTCCAAATAACCATGGAGGAACGTCGTCTTGACATCCATCTGCTCCAGCTCTAAATCCTGAGCTGCTACAATGCTCAGCAACACTCTGATGGAAGTATGTCTGACGACGGGAGAGAAGACCTCGCTGAAGTTGATGCCTTCCTTCTGGGAGTATCCCTTGGCCACTAACCTCACCTTGAATGTGATACCTCCCTGCTCTGAAGGCCCTTCCTTACGATTGTAGACCCACTTGTAGCCAATGGGCCTCTTCCCCTGTGGCAACTGCACTAATCGCCACGTCTGGTTCTGGTGGAGAGACTACATCTCCTCAGACATCGCCTGAACCCACCGCTCTCTGTCCTGGCTCTCAATAGCCTCCTGATACGTATATGGGTCTCCATTCACTATCATCAGGGCATATGACAGCGTCTCCTCAAATCCATATTGGTCCGGTTGCCTGATGGTCCTCTTGGGCTTGTGTAGGGCAACACCGATATCAGTCCTCGATCCAGCTCGCTCCTGCTGGACCTCTCCACCTCGATCATCCGTTCGAGTCCTCTCCACCTGTGGAGACACCTTAGGTAGGTGCTCCATCTGAATATCATGTCCTCCAGTAGTACCTGCAAGAGGCAAAATCAAAGAGGTAAGCTGTCCAGCAGTGCCCTGCTGGACCTCCTCCTGCTCCTCCATGCCTGCCCGCCTCCGTAAGACTGACTCCTCATCAAAAGTCACATCCCAACTAATGATGACCTTTTTTTCCAAGGGATCCCACAACCTGTATCTCTTAACTCCTCGTGGATAGCCTAGAAATATTGTCTTGCATGATCTGGCATCTAGCTTGCTCCGCTCATCAGCTCTAATGTGCACATAGGCCGTGCACCCAAATACCCGTAGATGGCCCAGCCCAACTGTCCTCCTAGACCACACCTCCTCTGGAAGCCTGCCATCCAATCTGGTGTGAGGTGATCGATTGACCAAGTAACCCACTGCGTCTACTGTGTCAACCCAGAATGCCTTTAGAAGCCCTGCCTACAGCCTCATGCATCGTGCCTTTTCCAGAAGTGTTCTGTTCATCCTCTTGGCCACCCCATTCTGCTGTCGAGTCCCCTTAACTGAGAAGTGTCTCCTGATCCCACACTCCTCATAGTAGTCCTGAAACTCTCTGCTGGTGTACTCCCTGCCATTGTTTGACCTCAAACACTTCATGCTCCTCCCCTGCTCCTTCTCCACCTCCACTTTCCAGATTTTGAACTTGGTGAAGACCTCAGACTTCTCTCTCATGAAGTAAATCCAGAGTTTCCTTGAGAAATCATCAATCAGGGTCATGAAGTATCTGGCCCCATTCCTAGCTGAAACTGGGGCTGGTCCCCACACATCCGTGTGTACTAACTCCAGAGGGGCTGCACTGCGGGTTGTACTGATGTTGAACTGAACTCTCCTCTGCTTTCTCATCTGGCAAGGCTCACAGATCTCCCTTGTAGCACTATCCTCCAAATCAGAGAAAAGTCCTCTCCTACTCAACTCCCTCAGCCCCTTATCACCCATGTGGCCTAGGCGGTAGTGCCACATCCTGTAAGCCCCCTACTGGTCCTGTGCTGCAGCTGCTTCATCAGACTCTCCGACCACTACAGATCCCTCCATGCGATAGAGATTATTGTCCAACCTCCTACCTCTCATCACCACCATAGCTCCATTGGAGATGTTCAGTACTCCGCTTCTGGCCCTACTGCTGAAGCTGTATCCACTGCACTCCAAGTAGCCTAGTGACACCAGATTCTTTTCCAGCTCTGGGATGTGCTTTACATTTGTCAATGTCCTCACAATCCCATCAAACATCCTCACCCTGACTGTCCCTATCCCAGCCACCTTGCAAGGATGATTGTCACCTAGAGTCACTGATCCCTCATCTATCTTGGTGTATGTTGCAAACCAAGACCTATGTGGTGTGTAGTGATGTGAGCACGTAGAGTCTAGTGTCCACTCCTCTGTGTAATGTCTGTGACCATCTGATACCACAAGTAGATCATCCTCCACCTGCTGCCTAGCAACTGCACTCACTGATTCTGAGCCACTTCTTTCTCCCTTCTTGCTCTTCCATAGTGGACATTCTCGCTTGAAGTGCCCGAACTCGTTGCACTTGAAGCATGTCATCTCTTTCTTTTCCTTCCTAGACTTGGACCGCCCCCTGGACTTGCTTCTGTCTCTGTCTCTACCTGTCCTCTCTGCTACTACCAAACCCTCCTAGGAAGCCCGATCTCTGGTCAACTTTTCCCTTTGCTCATTAGACCTCAGCACCAAGACAATGTCCTCATATTTCAGAGTCTCCTTGCCGTAGAGCAGTGTAGTCACCAAAGAGTCATATGATCTTGGCAGTGAACACAAAAGCAACAGGGACTTGTCCTCCTCATCCAGCTTCACCCCGATATTCATCAACTCCGTGCACAACTGGTCGAACCTCTAAATGTGGTCAATCACATCAGATCCCTCCTGCATCCGAAGACTGTACAAGCTCTTCTTCAGCATCAGCTTGTTGCACATATTCTTTCCCATATACATGGTGTGCAACTTTGACCAAAAGCCCTTCGAGGTCTTTTCTTCCAGCACCAAATACAACGCCACATCCGCCAAACATCCTCTGATCACTGAGCATGCTTTCTTCTCCAATGATGCCCACTGTCTATCTGTCATTCCCTCAGGCTTCTCATCCAAAGCCTGATCCAGATCTGCTTGCACCAGAAGATCCTCCACCCAGATTTTCCACATGGAAAAATTTCTCTTGCCATTAAACTTCTCAAAATCGACCTTCATATTGATGCCCATGACTAGATCCAAGCCAAACAAGCAATATAAAATCAAGAAATATAGAATATACCTTGATGGTACCTTACTGAAAATTTTCAGCACTTGGGATCTTCAACTTCTCATGCTTGAAACCACTTTCTCACCATCGTGGCTCTGATACCAACTATTGGAGCATGATTCCAGCTCCTCCCATAGACCTTGGGTACAGCAGAACTAGCAACAAATAAATCTGAAGACTTCTGGACTCGATCGAAGGCCCTTGATGAAATCAGCCTGGTTGCTATCTTCTTCGTCAACCTTTCGTTCCATATGAAGAATACCTCGAAGATCACCTCTAAAAAATCCAAGATCTGGTACCCAACCAGATCAGGCCTGGTCTGAGGTCTTTCAATTTGTAGATCTCAAATTAGGATATTCTAGATAGGGAAGAAGGTAGATAGAACTAGACCTTGCAGATCTGTCCTGCTACAGCCTTTCCTGTAGATCTGTTGATGAAGATCTCACCCGTGCCTCAAACGATCTCAGATCAACTCTAGATCTGAGAGAAATTGTACCAATTTTTTATCAAGAGATTTTAAGTCTTGGACCTGATGTTTGGGTGGCTACAAGAGAGGAAGAGACAAAAAATGGGTGGCCGCACAAAGGGGGAGGGGCCAGTGCCTCCCCTGCTTTTCTTTCCTTTTATGGACCTGGCGGCAAGAAACCCTAGGGTTTCTTGCTCTTGGGGCATGGAGAATAGCTGGAGAGAGAGGGAGAACAGAGAGAGAAACTTGAGAGAAAGAGTTTTGTATTCCCTTGGCTTAATCAAACCTATACAGTGCATGTATATATAAACACAGGGTCAAGTGACCCAAACCCAAAACTCCCTTGACCAACTCTATGAGAGATTAGGTTAACCCAAGCCCATGTACACCCATGACTCAATCTAATCTCATCTATCCTGGGCCCAGACCTGACCCATAAAGAGTTGGTCCCTTGAGGCCCACATAACCTAGACCTCAAGAACCTGAAAGGCCCACAGCCTTTCAACCTAAGGCCCAACTAGCCCTAGAGCCTCCATGAAGCCCTCATGAATGATGGACCTTGGCCTTAGCCTTGGTCCCCTGGGCCTTGGGCACACCATCTAGATCACAACAATTAGATATTAAAAATTAGAAAGAAAAAGGCACCCAAACTCCTTTGGGCATGGAACTCCTTGGGATGCGCATCCTAAGGAAGGGGTGTATAGAACACCCTGGAGGAGAGAAAGAGTGAGGAAGAGAGGATGTGTGGAGAGCCTTTGAGTGTGAGGGGCAGCTTATTTTGGTGCTCTAGGGACCTTAGGAGAGGTCCCTTTAAATAGGCATAAGGATTGAATCCTATTCAATCTTATAATATAAGTCCTACTTGCATTAAGGTTCCTATTAACTTAAGTTATCCAAGTTATATTAGGAAGCCCATTAGGTGCCAACAATTAGAGCTCTTGCATCCATAATTATACACCCCAAAACACATCCAAGAGAAGCCCCATATGAAAACAAAACGTCCTCTAATCAATGGACACACCCAAAATAATCAAATCAAGGTGGCACCCCATAATAACTATCAAGGAGATTCATAAAGGACTTGCACCCTTAATTTATGTGATCCATAACCTTAGACACCTAATAATTAAAGTCTCATAAATCTTATTTATGTAAGTTATTAGCTGATAATTAAGTTAGAATTAACTTATCAAATAAGTAATCCCAACAGAAAGAGGAATTAGGTCCAACTATATGCTAGCAAGGTTACCATGAACCCAATGGGTTTCTCTAAATGCAATTCACACTTCATAAGTTGAATTACTTATTTCAGACCTAATTTCTTTGTTTTATGACCACATAGTTTCAATTCTATTTGGTAGTGAGACATACAATGATCTCTATCATCGTATCATTGAAACTCTTTTTAATAGATTGAAATAATTCTACTCTAACTTAACAAAGATTGTCGATCCAGAACAACCCTAGTGAGCTCTCACAATCTACTAGTGACACCTAGCAGTATGTAGTAGCAACCCAATAGAACTGAAATAAACTTTTAGGTGTAGTTAACATTTGATTCAGTCCCTCTATCATGAGTTTCGACTAGATGGCAGGTCATGGATAAATAGTCAAACCTCACATCGATCATATGATAGATTCAATCAGCTTAAGTCCATATATGATTCTACGAAAACTCTTTTCCATCAATTATACTACTATGACCATAGACATAAGGACTCAGCCTCTTAAATCTCATAGGATTACTCTCTTCTACTAGGATCGATAGATCCCATCTTATGCACATGCCACTCTTACAGTAGACCAACTGTCGCAAACATCTACTACAAGGGCTCTTTGAGACCCATGTTGATATGTCAGTCAAACTCCAATAGCCTCACTGCAAGCAGTAGTATCATCTCAGATCAAAAGATCAGTCATACAACTGCAGCATCGAGAAAGTCACTAACCAGTGACTTGACATCCACATGACTTCTCATATTGGTCATGCTCAGTGCTAGTTGTTCTCTAACAACCATCTGCACTCTCGCTCCAATGTCTCTACCCTATAGACTTGAGACCCATCAGTTTGAAAAAAGCGATCTATGCACTGGTCTATCTAGATCAATCACCATCCTCATGATGATCCTTTGACCAGGAGTAATTTAGGAATCAATCATCAATGACATATGCTCCAAATTCTCAACTCTTTGAGAATATGTGTCATCATCTTATTAATTCCTTGGATGATTCATGGACACATAGATATGAATGATAATATAACTGCTCAATAAGTACAAAATCATATCCTAGAGATATGAAATATGTCAGCCAAGATTGGCTTTCTAGGGCATACATCCAACACATATATGAGCACTTGAGCCAGAGTCCAATATCCAACTAGAAGTAGAAGAAACTGTAAGGTTAGATTCAATTACGAGCATACCTTCAGAAGGTTTATCACCCTTTTTGGTTTTTAGGCTCTCTAGGTATTTTGGACAGTTCCTCCTCCAGTGGCCTTCAGTATGACAGTGCAAATATTTTTTCTTTGCCTTAGCCACCTTTGGACCATCTTTTTTCGGGTTGCTCTCTTTCTTCTGCTTCTCTGTGATTTAGCCTTCTTCTTTCCAACAGACTTTCTTTTGGAAGAAGTCTACTCTACAGCAAGAACGAGCCCCTTGAACTCTTCAAGGTATCCTCCATAGTGACCAACATGTTGACAAGTTCAGGAATAGTGCAGTCAAGTTTGTTCATATAAAAATTCATAATAAATTGACTATATGAACTGGTAAGGGACTGAAAGATCAGATCCATCTGTAATTTCTTTTATATTTCTAGCCCAAGCTTCCAAAGCTTCTCAATGTCCTAGATCACTGTCATATAGTGCTCATGGATAGACTGTCCATCACGCATCTTCAGGTTAAAGAGTCTTTTGGAAACTTCGAAGCGCACAGTATGGCTCTGCTCACCATACAACTCTTGCAAGTGAGTGATCATAGCCCGAATAGTGGGCATATACTAATGTTGGCTTTGCAATTTGTTTGACATGGATGCCAGCACATAACACTTGACCCGACTATCTTCATCCATCCACTTCTTAAAAGCAGTTCTCTGCTCAGCAGTAGAATGGTTTGGTAACACAACAGGATCCTGGTCGAGAACAAGGCTTAATTTTTCTAAGGTCAAGACAATCCTGAGGTTTCTGAGCCAGTCTTTGTAATTATTATCGATCAAACAATTGGTTTCAAGGATGCGAGCTAAAGGATTTGAGGCTGATATGATGGTTTAACTATATGAGTAGAGATTCAGGTTAGACTTTTATACTTAATTTTTAATTTGCTTCTAGGAACTTTAAGATGCAAATAATGACTCTCACTAATTTATCAGATCCCTCCACTCCCCGAGAAGTAAACGAAAATCTTGACGTGATGAAAGATTCCTTGTGGGTACTGCGATCCCATCAATGACATGTATCTCACCTAACAATTATTGATAATTTGCACACCGATGCGTAAGCAACTCCTTGCCCAGATGCTTCACTAAGCATATTGCAGCAACTTGATCTCTAAGTCATGTGGGCTCACCTAATAGTTATTGTCCACACTTCTTAGTTAAGCCTGACCCACCATTCACAAGTAGGTGCAAGGCCATCATTGGGTCCCTCACCTAACAGTTATTGGGCCCAACCCCATCCTTACCCTGGAGCAACTCTTTACTAATAGGATGGTTGCATATTCCCGATGCAACTGAGCCACTGTGACCAGTCGAGAATAATCAACGCCGGTAGCATGTCCGCATATCTGCAATGGTGGAAGACCTATGGACTTAATTTTTATGGAAAGATTTAGATTTAGGTCTCATCTAATTAGTCATCATATGACTGATCTAACTGGTATGGGCTAAACCAAAATACTAAGCAACCTAATTCAAGACCCAATCTTTCAAATTGATCAGATAAGTGGAGAATGGTGGGGGTCCCCCCGTTGCCTTCCTAAGATATCAATAAATTGGTCAGATTGGCTAACAACCAATTAAATAATCACATCTCATTAACTTGCTTTAGACACCAATAGGTCGATTGTTCAGAATTGATTGGCTCAAGCGAATCAGGCTCAAACCAACGAGCCGAATTAGGTTCTTAGGTTAATCAATTCTACATATGCAACTCAATCGATTTGATCAACAATAATTGTATGATCGTTAACTTATTTGATCCAACTCATTTCAATATTTGACTCAGTTTGATCAATAACTTAATCGAATTAGACCCATATGACTCAAATCAAAAATCTTAGATGTAATCTTATTACATGACCTAATTTTTAATTTCTTATGACCAAAATCCTCATGCAAAAATATAAATTTTAGATTTTAAAATTATATTTGAGATCTAAATTATTTGTATGAAAGTAAATTTTCAAATATAAAAATAATTTTTAGATTTTAACATACAAACATATATCATATATATGCATGTATAATTAGATCTAAACAAAATTTTAGATCTAAGCAAGATATTATATATCTCATATACTAATCATGGATCAAATTAAAAATAAATTTATGATCTAAATATATAATTATATATTGCATATATGAATCAAAATTTAAATAAAAAAAGATTCAGATTTCATGCATGTATCTATATTTCATATGAACATTAACTAGAACTCTTTCTAGATCAAAATTCAGATCTATGCATGCAATAACATATCAACCATATGTTCTAAAATTAAATCTAAAATTAAAATTTAGATTTGAAGATCCATCCATACAACTTATGTATCAAAAAAAAATTAATTTTAAAATCTTTTTAAAAATATGTATATCAAAATTTAGCATATGAAAACCCGTGGCTCTGATACCACTATTGGATTTTGGGGTTTGAAGCATGCATATATGTTTCAAAACTTAATTTTCTAAATATCATAATAAAAAATAAAATTAAAATAATTTTAATCTAAATTTTGTATGCATAAAAATATAAAATCATATAGATCTATTTTATATGCTGAAATTTATATTTGCTGAAATTTAGATTCTGATCAAATCACATACTTGTTTTGCAATCTCTTTCTTCAAAACTAGATCTGAAAGAGACGAGGCCCTTTGTTAGCTGCACAGGTATCCATCCTCTATGAGCATCCACTCAAGATCAGTCTGGAATAGCCCTCTATAATCTAAATTTTGATTCTCCAAAATTTAGCCTGCTGAATCTGAATGAAGCTTGGATCGCGATCAACACTTGATCTTTCTCCTTGATCTTCTTCTTCGCCTCTTCTCTAGAATTTTTTCTTGCTATGTGCTGCTACCAGCTGCTAGAAACTAGCAAAAAAGAGGCACCCAGACTCTTTTGGATATGGAACACCTTGGGATGCGTGTTTCAAGGGAAGGGCATGTAGAATGCCCAAGAGAAGAGAAAAGGGGAGGAAGAGAGGGCATAGGGAGAGCCTTTGGGTGTGAGGGGCTGCTGGTTTGGATACTCTAGAGACTTTAGGAGAGGTCTCTTTAAATAGGCATGAGGATTGAATCCTATTCAATCTCATAATATAAGTCCTACTTGCATTAAGATTACTATTAATTTAAGTTATCCAACTTACATTAGGAAGCCCATTAGGTGCCAACTATTGGAGCCTTTGCATCCATAATTAGACACCCTCTTTTGCACCCATAAGATACCCCATATGAGAACTAAAGGCCCTCTAATCAATGGATATGTCCAAATTGAACAATTCAAAGTGGCACCCCATAATAACTATCAAGGAGATTCATAAGGGACTTGTACCCTTAATTTATGTGATCCATAACCTTAGACATCCAATAATTAGAGTCTCATGAATCTTATTCATATAGGTAATCAGCAGATAATTAAGTTAGAATTAACTTATCAAATAAGTAATCCTAACTGAAAGACGAATTGGGTCCAACCATGTGCTAGCAAGGTTACCATGAACCCAATGGGTTTTTCTAAACCCAATTGACACTTCATAAGCTCAATTACTAATTTCAGACATGATCTCTTTGTTGTGTGACCTCATAGGTTCAATTTTATCTGATAGTGAGACATACAATGATCTCTATCATTGTATCATTGAAATTTTTTTCAATGGATCGAAATAATTTCACTCTAACTCAATCAAGAAGTGTTAATCCAAAATAACCCTAGTGAGCTCTCACAATCCACCAGTGATACCTAGCAGTATATAGTGACAACCCAGTAGAACTGAAATGAACCTCTAGGTATAGTTAACGTGTGCTTCAGTCCCTCTATCATGAGTCCCGACTAAATGGCAGGTCATGGATAAATCATCAAACCTCAATATCAGTCATATGATAGATTCGATTAGCTCAAGTCCAGATATGATGTCTATACAAATATCTTTCCATCAATCACTCTACTGTGGTCATAGATTTTTGAACTTAGCCTCTCAAATTGCATAGGACTACTCTCTATCAAGGTTTGATAGATCCTATCTTGATGCGCACTCTACTCCTACAGTGGACCAACTGTCGTCAATATCCACTACAAGGGCTCATTGAGATCCATATTAATATATCAATCAAACTCCAGCAGTCTCACTGTGAGTAGTAGTACCATTTTAACTTAAAGAACTAGTCACACAACTATAGTATCGAGACAATCACTGATGATTAAATAGAAATCAAGTGATCTCTCATATGATCATGCTCAATGCTAGTTATTCTCTAACAATCACTCGCACTTATCACCCTGTGTCTCTACACAATAGATTAGAGACCTATCTATCCTGAAGGAAGTAATTTATGTACCAGTCTATTCAGATATATCATCATTCTCATGATGATCCTATGATCAAGAGCCTTTAAGAATTAAATACATATCTCTAGTTCTCAACATCTTGAGAATATATATCGAAACTAATTCTATGGATGATTCAAGGATACATTACACTTTAATGAAAAAGAATTTGTCTCTTTTATTGATCATATCAATATATTAAGTATAAAATTATGTCTTAGATTAATTACAATATGTCAGCCATATTGGCTTCTAGGACATACATCTAATACAAACTGTGAATGCCATAGGGTCTAAAAGACTTAGAGATAGGATTAGCCAAAAGTATCTATGGCACCTTAGACTAGGTCATATAGAAGAGGACAAACTTAACAAATTGAAGAAAGATGATCTTCTCAAGCTATTGACTTTCGAGTCTTATCTGGTTTGTGAGTCCTATCTTCAAGAAAAAATGACTAAGCTGCCCTTTGTGGGACAAGAGAAAAAAGCCACTGAGATAGTAGTTCTGGTACACACTGACGTGTATGGTCCATTCGAAGTACAAGCTAGGGATGGCTATATCTACTTCATAACCTTTATCGATGATTATTCATAGTATGGATTTATATATTTAATGCACCATAAGTTTGAAATTTTTGAAAAATTAAAGAGTTCAGACATGAAATAAAAAAATAGATTGAAAAACTCATAAAGGTTCTTCGATCAGATCGAAGAGGAAAATATCTTAGTAGAGAATTTTAGGCCTACCTAAGGATAATGGCATAGTCTCATAGTGGACACTTCCAGGGATACCTCAGCTCAATGGGGTATCCAAAAAGAGGAATCAGACCCTATTCGATATGGTCCGATCTATGACGAGCTTCACAGACCTTCCTGTCTTTCTCTGAGGACGTGTATTACTTTCTACGATTCATCTTTTGAATCAGATTTCTTCTAAGTCTGTTCCTACCGCACCATATGAGCTATGACATGGTAAGAAGCCAATTCTTGGATATCTCAAGATTTGAAGATGTCCAACCCATATCAAGCGACAGTAGGTGGATAAGTTAGAGGCTAAGTTCTTTAGGGCTTACTTCATAGGGCATCCTAAGAAAATCATGGGATACTACTATCTTTCTGAGGATCACAATATAATTGTGAGCCATTATGCCATCTTCTTAGAAAAAGAGTTTATCCAAGATGGAGGCAATGGGAGGAAGATTGAGCTCGAAGAAAAGTCTTGGAAGAGCATCGAGTCCAAGAACCTGAATTTAGTAGTAAGTCAGTAGATGTGGTACCTCCTCCACCTCGTAGATCAAGTAGGGTCTTCCATCCTCCTGAAAGGTACTTAGGTATTCTTACAGAGAATTTAGAGAAAGCATTCCTTATGGAAGATAGGGACATTGGGAATGATCCCAAGACCTACAATGAGGCAAAATTAGATATTGACTCTAAGAAATGGATGGAAGCGATAAAGTCAGAAATTGACTCCATGCATTCCAATCAGGTTTGGTTCTTAGTAGATCCACCTAAAAGTATTATACCTATTAGGTGTAAATAGATTTATAAAAGAAAAATTGGGTCGGATGGTAAGCTAGAGACCAATAAGGCAAGACTAGTTGCGAAAGGTTACAGGCAATGCGAAGGAATTGACTATAATAAATTTTTTTTACCCATGGCCATGCTGAAATCCATTCGTACTCTGCTTGCGATAGCAACTTTTGATGATTATAAAATTTGATAGATGGATGTGAAAACTATCTTTCTAAATGGATATCTTGAGAAAAATATCTATATAGAGCAGCCTTTGGATTTCACATCCAGTGATAGTGATCACATAGTCTGCAAGCTGCAAAGGTCCATACATAGACTCAAGCAAGCATCTTGAAGTTCGAACACTCACTTTAATGATGTGATTAAAATATTTGATTTCAACAAAAATAAAGAGCCGTGTGTATATAAAAAGATTAGTGAAAGCACTGTCACATTTTTTGAAAGGAATATGCCCTATAAGCCAATCAAAATGTGTAATGTGATGGATATTCTTTTGTCTCCCAATTCATGTACTAATGTTTTAAATAAATAAAGCATTTAGTTCATCATATGCTGTGTCATATTTTTGATTATGATGAACCCCATAAATTAGGGCTATGATTTTAGGGTTATGATGTGATCATATTAGTGAGACCTAAAACCTTAAAACCCTAATTTTAAATATCCTAGTCGATGGAACATTGAGTAGGGGATCAATATTTTCGATAAGACTGCTACATCCTGTGTATGCTCGGTGGAGAGGGTAATTGATCTCACAATTACTTGTGTATGACACTAATATAAAGATGTAAGTGCTTATTAGAGAATGAGTTCACTGAATTGATTCAATTAAAGAACATCTGATGGAGTCTTATCTACATGTCAACAGATGTTTCTCATAGTGAGAATTGTGTATGTAAATCTTTTGACCTGAGTGTTGGGAATAGTGTGCCAAAGTCAATCGTCAGCCTATTGACGGTTGTGCTCATTTTTTGTATATGTACATGAATTATGAAATAATAAAAATTATTTTAGCATTTTTCATCACAAAATATTTCATCTTCTAAAGTACTCCTATGTTGTGGTGAAGTCTTAGGATAATTTAGACCCGACAAAGGAGGATTTGTCGTTTAGTCCTTAAATCTGTTTGCGACCAAATGATACGTTGTTAGCAAGGATGACAACGTTTATCAAGCATAGGTCGTTGTGTGCCATATAGGTTGGTTGTCCTCTTAACCAATGAGTGTGGAGACACTGGTATAGCATACAGGTGAGATATAAGGGTACATCTGCACTGAACGTGACCAACTCTGGAGCTATTTCTGCTGTCAAGATTTGCTCCGATAGAATATGGATATAAATGTCCCTCCAACCTGAGACCGCCACAGTGACTTGCAAGCAACTCACTGCACGTAGGCACTGGACTACCTAAATTTCTAATTCAGTGACGAAAGGCTGCTGGGTGTAGTCAAGTACTTGACTTGTCGGTGCGTGTGTCAAGATTTGCTCCGATAGAATATGGATATAAATGTCCCTCCAACCTGAGACCGCCATAGTGACTTGCAAGCAACTCACTGCACGTAGGCACTGGACTACCTAAATTTCTAATTCAGTGACGAAAGGCTGCTGGGTGTAGTCAAGTACTTGACTTGTCGGTGCGTGTGTCAAGATGGGATTGACCACTCTAGTTTAGGAGCTATGTACAGTCGTATTTCAATTTAGCAAAATCTTGGCCAGGGTAGTTCTTGTGAGGAGTCACAGGACTGTTTGAGTTGAGCACGATTCGGATGATCTGATCAGTGTTGACAGTTTAACCCTGAGTCATCCTAAATACAGGGGTCAAAAGGATGAATTATACAGTAACCATATTCATGTAGGTTCTGAGTGTTGCGATTGTGACTCTTTGACCTATCTGGATATTGGGTACCATTGCTAGATGGTCACTTTGATTAGTATAGGAATTGGTTCCTGTGCTACCGGCTTAGGTTCGAACCTACGGGGTCACACACATTAGAGGTTCCTATCTGATCTGATGGCTGATGTAAAATCCTATATGTTTGGGACTTAGTGATCGAGAATCATGATTCTCTGATCATGAGTTCCACACATTATGGGTACCGGGGTCAAGAGTCCCACTGGTTGGGACTTTTCCATCAGGGTTACATATTGATGAATTCTGATACCCGATTGCCCATCGGATTTGGACTCAATATTTATGAGAGGTTTAATTAGTGATTTGATCACTAATTAACTCAATTTGATTGAGTAACTATTTTTGGATCAAGTCCAATTGAATTGGATTCAGTTGGGTTTGATCCGATTAGGTTAAGAGTTGACCTAATCGTCGAGATGGTTTGATCCCTGATTTGATCAGGGGTTGGGCTTAGTCAATTCCTGATTTGATTAAGATTTTATTGAGCCTAATTAAGCCTAATTTAGTTGGGTTTAAATTAGTTTAATTGGACCTAATTTATTTGGTTCAATTAGGTTGGTTTAAATAATTAAACCACCTTGACCCAATCTCCATGCGCTACCTCACTTCCATTGCACCCATTTGAATTCATGAGAAGGAACTTCTCATGAATTTTTTTCTCACGCCAAGCCCTCTCCACGCCCCACTTTAATGTGCCATATGAATGGATAAGGATGATTGGTTGGCCATTCAAATTCAAAATAAAGTTTGAATTTGATTGGGCAATCAATCTTTGCACCTTATCCCTTTTTTTATGCCCCATTTATTACATGAGAAAAGGTTTCTCATGAAATCACCCCATACATAATTTAAGCCATGCCTCACACCTTTAGTGGATAAGGGATGAGTTGGTGTCCATTTGAATTCAAAATTTGATTTGAATACAAATGTGCAATTACTCATCTTTATCATTACTTTTGGATAAGACATTTGATGTTGTTATAAAAGGAGGAGAAGAGTGGGGCATATAAGAAGAAGAAGATTTTTGGAGAAAAATTTAGAGTGTGAGAAGTCTTGTGCGTGAGAAGGAAGTCCATATCCTTCCAAGAGAAAAAGAAAGAAAAGTGGGTGCAAAGTTTTCGGTGAGTTCCCTAGAGTTTTAGCTTGGGGTTCGAAAAGAGAGAAAGTGAGCTACGAGTGTCGTGAGCCCATAAAATCTCATGAAGATCTTCAACATCTTCTCAAGCACGTCTGTTGATGATCCAGAGCATCCGAAGAATCGACAGACATCGATCGAAGGAGTTCGATCAGTATCGACCGTCAAAAGGGCTTTACAATGAGCTAGCACTCGTGAGGAGTCGATCAGATCGTGAGCTTCATGTGGATGATCCGTAGAGGCCAGACATGCTATGTGCCTGCGTTGCAATGATCAGACTCTCCCGACGGTGATCAGATTGCAGTGATCTACTACCCGCACAAAGGTATTGTGTTCTAAACACATTACAGTAAAGTGTTTACTGTTTGAATTTGAAATTCAAATTTAAATGAATGCATGCTATATATCATATTTAGATCCTAGTGTAGGGTAAATTTATATTAATTAATTAGATTAATTAATATTTTTCCCTGTAAAATCATAATTTTGAAAAAGTTTTAAAATTACCATTTTATCCCTGCACTGAATTTTTCCCACAAATGGTATCAGAGTGGGTTCTTAGATATGATATATATATTTATATGCATAGATTAAATTGTAATCTAGAAGTTTAAATTTGAAATTTAAAATTCAAAATTTAAAATTTGAATTTTGAAAGTTGTTCGAAATTCAAAATTCAAAAATTTAAAATTTGAATTTTAAAATTTGAAATTCAAAATTTAAAATTCAAAAATTTGAAATTCAAAATTTGAAATTCAAAATTTGGTTGAAATTTCAAATTTGAAATTCAAAATTTAAAATTCAAAATTTGAAATTCAAAATTTAAAATTCAAAATTTGAAAATTTGAAATTTGAAATTTGTTTGAAATTTGAAATTCAAAATTTAAAATTTGAAATTTGAAATTTGAAATTTAAATTTTGAAATTGGTATATTTAGATATACTTGATCCAAGTAGCAAGTAATCGAATTGGGTTGGTTGCCATGGCCGTTCGGTCATAGGAGAAAAGTAGGGCTTAAAGGCCCTCTCCTCCCATTCAATGGGGTCTCCTATGATGGTAGGAGTACCGCTACAATTATATCCCATGCAGATGAAGCAGCGAAAAGAATTAATTGTAAAGGTTCAATTGTGAAATTTATCATGAATGTGTTAGATTAGATCTAAAAAAATATTCATGATTTATTTTGATTGAGTTATTTTCTGTTATGTAATTAGCAATAGAATTGCTATTTATGAAATGTGCTGATCTATTTGTGAAATGAGTCAACATATTTGGTGAACAGAAAATAAAACCTTTCAAATTTGAAAATTATTTTCGAAATGCCAAACCCTGACCCATCAGCCCAAATAATTAATTAAAAGAATTAAGTGTTGTCTAGTAGGTCTAGAATTGTGAATTAAGACCTAAGACAATTGCATAAACTTGTGGGTCAATGGGTTAGATGGATTAGGTCCATAATTGGGTTAGACCTAAGGTTAGCTTAAAGAAATAGACTAAATTAGAGTAATTGGTCAAATCTAATCAAAAGTTGAATTAGATTAGGTCAAGGATACTCTAGATTCAACTTCAATAGTTGTAGTTGAATGGGTCCGTGTCTTTAACTAGACCAAGATAGACTTAATTCATGGCTACGCGGTGGAACCCTATTTACTAAGTTGATCAAATTAAAACTAATAAATCGGTTGGTGTCTAAGGTAAGTTTGGCAGTTTGACCAGTGGTTTTTAAGTGGGAGCTACTCGCAGTGATTCGATCTCTGACGAGTTAATGGCTTATCCCCACCACTGATCTCACTTTCCTGGCCAACCTGGTGAATTAGATTTTGATTAGATCACTTGGTGATTAGGGCTCACCCATGTCATTAGATAAATCAGTTTGACTGATTTAGGTGCTCCTAATGCCAGCTTTAATTAAATCCTTTTTAATCTGACTTAGTGAAGTCAGTGGGAGGATTGAAATTGGCTGGAAATTTATTCTCTTCTATCCTTTAATAAAATCTTCAAAAATTATTAGGTCCTAAAAATGATTAAGTTATATTGATACTAAGTCATAGCCTCCCATTAAGTGAGTGATAAAAAGTCTATTAGTTTAATAATCATTGGAGGCCCAAAGGCCTGGTGCTTATTGACTAATGGAATTATCATTCATAATATGATAATTTAGTTTGAGTCTTTCTAATGGTGGTCAGGTTGGCCGGCCAAAGTTGGGCCTGATCATTTATTGGTCCGGTTCACCAAATCAAGTCATGTTAATGGTTGGACCTAACCAGATCTTTTCAGTGGAGGCCAAAGCCTACTGATTAGGTTCTGGGGCAAAATCAATTACTAGAAGTTGTTTAGAGAAACAACTGGTTATGAACCTACCCATAGATACACATGAGTTGACCAACCAAAGTTGGGCTCGTGTGTAGTCTGTGTGGATTCTAGTACCCACTAAGAAATTAAAGTAATTCCTCGAATTGGAGGTTGAGGCTACCAGTTCGTAAAAATACTGGGAGAAACTTTAGACTAAAGTCCAAGCCTTTAGTATTTATAATTTATGTACTAATAGAGGTCTGGTTTTCCTTTATGCAGCTATGGCCACTACCCTATCGCTCCGATCATTATTAGATAATGACAAGCTCATGGGACCTAATTTCGATAGCTGGTATCGAAAATTAAAAATCATCCTTGAGCATGAGCGGATCCTTTATGTAGTAACGGATCTGGCACCTGAGGAGCCAGCCCCGAACCTTAGAGGGACGGTTCGAGACTCTTATCAGAAGTGGCTCAACGACCGCATCACTGTTCGGTGCATAATGCTGGCGGCAGTGAATGATGAGTTCAGCCACAGGTTCGAGAATGCCCAGCCTCAGAAGATGCTTCAATTGTTGAACGACTCCTTTGGCAGCCTGACGATGTTGAAAGGCACAAAACTAGTTGTGCCATTTTCAATGCTCGGATGAGGGATGGAGCCTCAGTCACTGATCATGTACTATACATGATCGAAATGATTGAGCACCTAAGTAAACTGGGTTTTTCCTTGCACGAGCAGCTCGGTAAGGATGCGATCCTTAATTAATTGCCCAAGTCCTTCCTCCCCTTCCTTACTCATTTTCGAATGACAAAGCCTGCAGTGAACTACCACGGCTTGTTGGGGTTGCTGCAGAACTTTGAGAAGGATCACCAACTCCATATGGAGTCGGTGAATATTGTGGGAGGGTCTTTTTCTGGTCGTCGACCCTTTAAGAAAGGGAAGAAGAAGAACAAGAAGAAGAAGAATAAGAAGGTGCAGCTGCATGCTGGGATGTCTGCACAGGGTCAGACCAAGAAGCGCAAGCCCGACCAGAGTCAGACGGAGTGCTCCTTTTGCAAGAAGCAAGGGCACTGGAAGAGGAACTATCCTCTATACATTACCTCCCTGGACCTGAACAGGCCGAAGAAGAAGCAAGGTACTTATATGATAACACCTTGCAACTTTTCCATTGTGATACTATTGCCTGGGTATTGGATACCGGAAGCCCTTATCATATTTGCAATTTGATGCAGGGTCTGCAGGTCAGTAGGAGATTTGATGAAGCCGAGAGGTTCTTGAACGTTGGAGATGGAAGCAAAGTTTCAGTTCTAGCATTAGGAATCATGAACCTTGTAATCAATTCTCGAAACATAATTCTGAGCAAATGTCACTATTGTCCAAGCTTTTTATTAAATATTATTTCTGTAGGCCTTTTGGCCATGAACGATTATCAATTTTTAATAAAAGGAAATGTTTGCAATATCATTTTGAATGGTGTTACAATGTTTGTTGGACAACTTCATAATAGAATTTACTTTCTATCACAACCTGTTAATGTGGTTCAAACCTTCGATAAACATCCTAGAATAGATAGTGTGTCAGAAGTCTACCTTTGGCACTGTAGGCTAGGTCATATCAATAAAAATAGGATAAACAGGTTGGCTCAAGAAGGAATTCTTGAAGTAGGTGATTGTTGATCACTTCCAACCTGTGAGTCCTGTCTTCTTGGTAAAATGACCAAGTCACCTTTTACTGAAAAAGGTGAGCGAGCCAGTGAACTCTTGGCTCTGGTACATTTTGATGTGTGTGGACCCATGAGCTCAAGTGCAAGAGGTGGATATTTCTACTTCATAACCTTCACAGACGACCTATCAAGGTATGGGTATGTCTATTTAATGAAGCATAAGTCGGAGTCATTTGAAATGTTAAAACTATTTCGAAATGAGGTAGAAAAATAAACTGGAAAGTGTATTAAAACTCTTCGATCTGATCAAGGAGGTGAATACCATTCCAATGATTTTCTGACATATCTTGGGGAGAATGGGATTCTCTCTCAGTGGACACCTCTTGGAAAACCACAGCATAATGGTGTGTTTGAAAGGAGGAATCGGACCTTGTTGGACATGGTTCGATCCATGATGGGGTTTGCTGGTCTGCCATCTTCCTTTGGGGATATGCACTCGAATTGGCTTGTTATCTTCTAAATAGAGTTTCGAGTAAGTCTGTAACCAAAACGCCATATGAGATATGGATAGGACATAAGCCAGTACTCTCGCACCTTAGGGTTTGGGGGTGTCCGGCTTATGTTAAACTTTTAATTACGGACAAGCTAGGACCTAGGTCTGACAAGTGTAATTTTATAGGGTACCCAAAAGAGACCAAAGGGTATTACTTCTACCTAGCTGATGAACAAAAAGTATTTGTCAGCCTTAAGGTAATCTTTTTGGAAAAGGAGTTCCTTGATGAAGGGAATGTTGCCTCTAAGGTCAAACTTGATGAAGTTCCTTGATGTACACCCATGACTCGACCTAATCTCACCTATCCTGGGCTCAGACCTGGCCCATAAAGAGTTGGTCCCTTGAGGCCCACATAACCTAGACCTCAAGAACCCGAAAGGCCCACAGCCTTTCAACCTAGGGCCCAACTAGCCCTAGAGCCTCCATGAAGCCCTCATGAATGATGGACCTTGGCCTTAGCCTTGGTCCCTTGGGCCTTGGGCACACCACCTGGATCATAACAATCTCCACCTTGGTGTCCTAAGGCCTCAACCAGCTCCACTCTGTCCTTATGACTGTAGACCCATTTATAGCCAATGGGACTCTTCCCCTGTGGCAACTGCACCAATCGCCACGTCTGGTTCTGGAGGAGAGACTGCATCTCCTCGACATCGCCTGGACCCACCGCTCTCTGTCCTGGCTCTCAATAGCCTTCTGATACGTATATGGGTCTCCATTCACTATCACCAGGGTATATGACAGCATCTCCTCGAAGCCATATCAGTCTGGTTGCCTGATGGTCCTCTTGGGCTTGTGTAGGGCAACACCGATATCAGTCCTCGATCCAGCTCACTCCTACTGGACCTCTCTACCTCGATCATCCACCCAAGTCCTCTCCACCTGTGGAGACACCTTAAGTAGGTGCTCCACCTGAATGTCATGTCCTCCCGTAGTACCTGCAAGAGGCAAAATCAAAGAGGTAAGCTGTCCAGCAGCGCCTTGCTGGACCTCCTCCTGCTCCTACTTCTTCTCCATGCCTGCTCGCCTCCGTAGGACTGACTCCTCATCAAAAGTTACATCCCAACTAATGATGACCTTCTTTTTCAAGGGATCCCATAGCCTGTATCCCTTGACTCCTCATGGATAGCCTAGAAATACTGCCTTGCGTGATCTGGCGTTTAGCTTGCTCCGCTCACCAGCTCCAATGTGCAAATAGGCCGTGCACCCAAATACCCGTAGATGGCCCAGCCCAACTATCCTACCAGACCACACCTCCTCTGGAAGCCTGCCATCCAACCTTGTGTGAGGTGATCGATTGACCAAGTAACCTGTTGCGTCAACTGTGTCAACCCAAAACTTCTTTGGAAGCCCTACCTGCAGCCTCATGCATCGTGCCTTTTCCAAAAGTATTCTGTTCATCCTCTCGGCCACCCCATTCTGCTGTGGAGTCTCCTTAACTGAGAAGTGTCTTCTGATCTCACACTCCTCATAGTAGTCCTGGAACTCTCTGCTGGTGTACTCTCCGCTATTGTCTAACCTCAGACACTTCATGCTCCTCCCCTGCTCCTCCACCTCAGCTCTCCAGATTTTGAACTTGGTGAAGACCTCTGACTTCTCTCTCATGAAGTAAATCTAGAGTTTCCTTGAGAAATCATCAATCAGGGTCATGAAGTATCTGGCCCCATTCCTAGCTAGAACTGTGGCTGGTCCCCACACATCCATGTGTACTAACTCCAGAAGGGCTGCACTGCGGGCTGTACTGACGTTGAACTGAACTCTCCTCTACTTTCCCATCTGGCAAGGCTCACAGATCTCCCCTGTAGCACCATCCTCTAGATCAGAGATGAGTCCTCTCCTGCTCAACTCCCTCAGCCCCCTGTCACCCATGTGGCCTAGGCGGTAGTGCCACATCCTGTAAGCCCCCTGCTGGTCCTGTGCTGCAGCTGCTGCATCAGACTCTCCGGTCACCACAGATCCCTCCATGTGATAGAGGTTATTGTCCAACCTCCTACCTCTCATCACCACCATAGCTCCATTGGAGATGTTCAGTACTCCGCTTCTAGCCCTACTGCTGAAGCTGTATCCACTGCGCTCCAAGTAGCCTAATGACACCAGATTCTTTTCCAGCTCTGGGATGTGCTTTACATTTATCAATGTCCTCACAATCCCATCAAACATCCTCACCCTGAATGTCCCTATCCCAGCCACCTCGCAAGGATGATTGTCGCCTAGAGTCACTGATCCCTCATCTGTCTTGGTGTATGTCGCAAACCAAGACCTGTGTGGTGTGTAGTGATGTGAGCACGCAGAGTCTAGTGTCCACTCCTCTGTATAATGCCTGTGACCATCTGATACCACAAGTAGATCATCCTCCACCTGCTGCCCAGCAACTACACTCACTGATTCTGAGCTACTTTTTTCTCCCTTCTTGCTCTTCCATAGTGGACATTCTCGCTTGAAGTGCCCGAACTCGTTGCACTTGAAGCATTTCATCTCTTTCTTTCCCTTCCTGGACTTGGACCACCCCCTAGACTTGCTTCTGCCTCTGCCTGTCCTCTCCCCTACTGCCAAACCCTCTTGGGGAGCCCAATCTCTGGTCAACTTTTTTCTCTGCTCATTAGACCTCAGCACCGAGACCATGTCCTCATATTCCAAAGTCTCCTTGCCGTAGAGCAGTGTAGTCACCAAAGAGTCATATAATCCTGGTAGTGAATACAAAAGCAACAGGGACTTGTCCTCCTCGTCCAGCTTCACCCCAATATTCATCAACTCTGTGCATAACTGGTTGAACCTCTGAATGTGGCCAATCACATCAGATCCCTCCTGCATCTGAAGATTGTACAATCTCTTCTTCAGCATCAGCTTATTGCACATATTCTTCCCCATATACATGGTGCGCAACTTCGACCAAAGGCCCTTCAGGGTCTTTTCTTCCAGCACTGAATATAACACCGCATCTGCCAAACATCCTCTGATCACCAAGCATGCTTTCTTCTCCAACGATGTCCACTGTCTATCTGTCATTCCCTCAGGCTTCTCATCCAAAGCCTGATCCAGATCTACTTACACCAAAAGATCCTTCACCCGGACTTTCCATATGAAAAAATTTCCCTTGCCATCAAACTTCTCGACCTCGACCTTCATATTGCTGCCCATGACTGGATCCAAGCCAAACAAGCAATATAAAATCAAGAAGTGTAGAATATACCTTGATGGTACCTTGCTAAAAATTTTCAGCACTTGGGATCTTCAACTTCTCACACTTGGAACTGCTTCCTCACCACTGTGGCTCTGATACCAACTATTGGAGCATGTTCCCAGCTCCTCCCATAGACCTTGGGTGTAGCAGAACCAGCAACGAACAAATCTGGAGGCTTCTGGACTCGATCAAAGGCCCTTGACGAAATCAGCCTGGTTGCTGTCTTCTTCGTCAGTCTTTCGTTCCAGATGAAGAACACCTCTGAAATCACCTTTAAAAAATCCAAGATCTGGTACCCAACTAGATCAAGCCTGGACCAAGGTCTTCCAATTATAGATCTCAAATTAGGGCATTCTAGATAGGGAAGAAGGTAGATAAAAATAGACCTTACAGATCTATCCTGCTGCAGCCTTTCTTGTAGATCTGTTGATGGAGATCTCACCCGCACCTCAAACAACCTCAGATCAACTCCAGATCTGAGAGGAACTTGTACCAACCTCTTCTTAAGAAATTTCAGGTCCTAGACCTGATGCTTGGGTGACTGCAAGAGAGGAGGGGAGCAATCTGGTTGGCGGCTGCAAGGGGGAAGGGGCTAGCGCCTCCCTTCTTTTCTTTCCTTATCTGGACCTGGCGGCAAGAAACCCTAGGGTTTCTTGCTCCTGGGGCATGGAGGATGGCTGGAGAGAGAGGGAAAAGAGAGAGAAAGACTTGGGAGAAAGAGTCATCTATTACTTGGCTTGATCAAACCTATACAAGTATATGTATATATAAACACCGGGTCAAGTGACCCAAACCCAAAACTCCCTTGACCAACTCTATGGGAGATTAGGTTAACCCAAGCCCATGTACACCCATGACTCGACCTAATCTCACCTGTACTAGGCCCAGACCTGCCCATAAAGAGTTGGTCCCTTGAGGCCCACATAACCTAGACCTCAAGAACCCGAAAGGCCCACAGCCTTTCAACCTAGGGCCCAACTAGCCCTAGAGCCTCCATGAAGCCCTCATGAATGATGGACCTTGGCCTTAGCCTTGGTCCCCTGGGCCTTGGGCATACCACTTGGATCATAATAGTGGTGAAGTCCTTAGGACTATTTAGACTCGACAAAGGAGGATTTGTCATTTAGTCCTTAAATCTGTTCGTGACCAAATAATACGTTGTTACCAAGGACGACAATGTTTATCAAGCATAGGTCGTTGTGTGCCATATAGGTTGGTTGTCCTCTTAACCAATGAGTGTGGAGACACTGGTATGGCATATAGGTGAGATGTAAGGGTACATCTACACTGAACGTGACTGACTCCAGAGCTATTTCTGCTGCCAAGATTTGCTCCGATGGAATATGGGTATAAATGTCCCTCCGACCTGAGACCGCCATGGTGACTTACAAGCAACTCACTATACTTAGGCACTGGACTACCTGAATTTCTAATTCAGTGATGGAAGGCTGCTGGGTGTAGTCAAGTACTTGACTTGTCGGTGCATGTGTCAAGATGGGATTGACAACTCCAGTTTAGGAGCTGTGTACAGTCATGTTTCAATTTAGCAAAATCTTGGCCAGGGTAGTCCTTGTGAGGAGTCACAGGACTGTTTGAGTTGAGCACGATTCGGATGATTTGATCAGGGTTGACAGTTTAACCCTGAGTCATCCTAAACACAGGGGTCAAAAGGATGAATTATACAGTAACTATATTCATGTAGGTTCTGAGTGTTGTGATTGTGACTCTTCGACCTATCCAGACGTCGGATATCATTGCTAGATGGTCACTTCGATTAGTACAGAAATTGGTTCCTGTGCTACCGGCTTAGGTTCGAACCTGTGGGGTCACACACATTAGAGATTCCTATCTGATCTGATGGCTGATGTAGAATCCTACATGTTTGGAACTCAGTGATCAAGAATCAAGATTCTCTGATCATGAGTTCCACACATTATGGGTACTGGAGTCAAGAGTCCCACTGGTTGGAACTTTTCCATCAGGGTTACATATCGATGAATTCTGATGCCCGATTGCCCATCGGATTTGG
Organism: Elaeis guineensis; assembly: GCF_000442705.2. NCBI lineage: Eukaryota > Viridiplantae > Streptophyta > Magnoliopsida > Arecales > Arecaceae > Elaeis > Elaeis guineensis. The sequence continues at coordinate 73,016,565 of NC_026000.2, forward strand.
ACTCAGTATTTATGAGAGATTTAATTAGTGATTTGATCACTAATTACCTTAATTTGATGAAGTAACTATTTTTGGATCAAGTCCAATTGAATTGGATTCAGTTGGGTTTGACCCGATTAGGTTAAGAGTTGACCTAATCATCGAGATGGTTTGGTCCCTGATTTGATCAGGGGTTGGGCTTAGTCAATTCTTGATTTGATTAGAATTTTATTGAGCCTAATTAAGCCTAATTTAGTTGGGTTTAAATTAGTCTAATTGGACCTAACTTATTTGGTTCAATTAGGTTGGATTAAATAATTAAATGACCTTGACCCAATCTCCATATGCCACCTCACTTCCATTGCACCCATTTGAATTCATGAGAAGAAACTTCTCATAAATTTTTTCCTCATGCCAAGCCCTCTCCATGCCCCACTTTAATGTTCCATATGAATGGATAAGGATGATTGGTTGGCCATTCAAATTCAAAATAAAGTTTGAATTTGAATGGGCAATCAATCTTTGCACCTTATCCCTTTTTTTACGTCCCATTTATTACATGAGAAAAGATTTCTCATGAAATCACTCCATGCATAATTTAAGCCACGCCTCATGCCTTTAGTAGATAAGGGATGAGTTGGTGTCCATTTGAATTCAAAATTTGATTTGAATTCAAATGTGCAATTACTCATCTTTATTCTTTCTTTTGGATAAGACATTTGATGTTGTTATAAAAGGAGGAGAAGAGTGGGGCGTGTAAGAAGAAGAAGATTTTTGGAAAAAAATTCTGGGGCATGAGAAATCTTGTGCATGAGAAGGAAGTCCATATCCTTTCAAGAAAAAAAGAAAGAAAAGAAAGAAAAGTGGGTGCAAGGTTTCCGGTGAGTTCCCTAGAGTTTTAGCCTGGGGTTCGGAAAGAGAGAAAGTGAGCTATAAGTGTCGTAAGCCCACAAAATCTTAGAGAGATCTTCAACATTCTCTCAAGCATGTCTGTTGATGATCCAGATCATCCGAAGAATCGACAGACATCGATCGAAGAAGTTCGATCAGCATCGACCGTCAAAAGGGCTCTACAATGAGCTAGCACTCATGAGGAGTCGATTAGACCGGAAGCTTCATGTGGATGATCCACAGAGGCTAGATATGCTGTGTGGCTGTGTCGCAATGATCAGACTCTCCTGACAGTGATCAGATTGTGGTAATCTACTACTCGCATAAAGGAATTGTGTTCTGAACACATTACAGTAAAGTGTTTACTGTTTGAATTTGAAATTCAAATTTAAATGAATGCATGATATATATCATATTTAGATCCTAGTATAGAATAAATTCATGTTAATTAATTAGATTAATTAATATTTTTTCACTGTAAAATCATAATTTTGAAAAAGTTTTAAAATTACCATTTTACCCCTACACTGAATTTTTCCCATAATGAGACTGTCATAGAACCTTATAAGTATGAATCCATATTTTGGATCATACTCATTCATGATTTAATAATGTATGGGGTGTTTTGGATATGATGGATTGCTTATGAAGGTTGTGAGTAGGTCAATATGGAAACAATCACTCCTAGTAAGAGGAGATCACATCCTATCTGCTTCGATCGAATAATGATTCAGGAAGACTTTGATCAGAGCATTATGAAAAATTAAAAATGATTTTTAATATTTCATAAATCAAATCATTATTATCTGATCGAGAGAAATATGAATATAAAATTAGGTTTGATATTTTTTCATACTCAAACTTATATTCGGGATGCAGGATGATCGTAAGATCAAGTTGCATGGTAATTTTCCACTGAAGGGTATTTTTGATATTTTCATCAAAATTCTATATCTTTTAGGTAGAAATGATACGTTGCTAGATGTCAATCATATTTTGTGAGTTTGATCGAATTAAAGAGTTTAATTCGATCATTAATTAGAAGCTATTCTGATTGATCGAAACGGATCAGCTTGATTTGACCTAAATCAGCTCATTTGTGTTCTAACCAAATTAGGTCAAATTGCACCCGGACTCACTGCTGGCTAGATGTGGAACCCAATGGGTCACACACAAAGAGAATTGATCATGGGTTTAATTTGATTAAACCATGTTTGCAAGTTGAACATGATAGCACATGTTGCAAACCCTAGCATCTAGATTCGAATCAGATTCAAATCGGGTTTCGATTTGGGCTAATTTAGAACCAATTTGAGTCAAATTGGATTTGGTCTTGAAATGGGTTTGAAGTATTCTGATTGGGCTTACTGTTGGGTGCCAAAAACTAGGGAACCACATGCCTAAGAGTCTCTCTCTTGGCGTGTGGATTTAAATCCATGCGCATGTGCCACATGGTGCATGGATGGAGTTGGCGCCCCCCTTAACTTTGTCTTATCTATTTTTCTCTATGGCTTTTATTCTACGAAAGATTTTCAAAAATCTTAAGAGGAAACTAAGAGTCCTTCTGAGTATTAAACTCTTCATAGAAAAATTAGGAGAAGAGATAAGGATGTATCCATGCGCATGTGCCACATGGTGCATGGATGGAGTTGGCACCCCCCTTAACTTGATCTTATCTATTTTTTCTCCATGGCTTTTATTCTACGAAAGGTTTTCAAAAATCTTAGGAGGTGCCTAAGAGTCCTTCTGAGTATTAAACTCCTCATAGAATAGTTAGGAGAAGAGATAAGGATGAAGCCATGCGCCACCCTTTGGAAGCGCCCTTTTGGACCAAGTCAAATCTCAAGGTTGTTTTGAATTGTTCCACACCCCTTATCTCTTCCACCCTTCCTGAAGTTGGTGCACTCTACCTTGGCCATTGGATGGGCTTCCTTCCAGATCCAAACGCATGGGTTGATGGCACCAATAAGAGAAGCATTGCGACTTCTCATGTGAACACCGTAAGTTGAGTTCGAAGAGTCCTTCTGAAATAAGGCACCTCTTCAACCCAACTTTGATGTCCACATGGCTTTTTCTCATCAAATGGAGTATAAGAAATTGAGAGGAGGCATGGGATGAGGTGTGAGTGGGTGTGAGATGCTTGGTTTGCACCCCTACATGCAATATAAATAGGGGTGCACGTCGAGGAGTCATCGCTCATTCCAAACTCTTCCTTCTTTCTTACAATAGGCTCATCTTGTCCAATTCTCTTTATTCTTCTTCTCTAGCCTAGACAAGGTTTTGATAAAGGACAAGAAGTCTTCCAAAATGCTTAAAGAATTAGAATAAAAATTAAGGTGACAAGGAGCAAGAAAGGAAGGCAAGAAAAGGTCCAACAGTGTGACAGCAAAGCCAAGAAAGGAGATTCTGCCCAAATTGCATTTAAATTCTGATAAATTAGAATTTAATTGTAGAGAATATTTAAATAGGTGCTAGTGGGTTGATCGAGTCCCCATGTGGGTCAATGTTGGAGGGTGAACATGTGGGCACCTGGTGGAAACCCTGACGGACTGCTACCGACGATCGAGCACAAATTAGGGTCTAGCGATAAGAGGTATGTTTCTATACCTTATATTATGATATTAATGCATATTATATGGTTTAAATTTTGATAAGGTAATCTTGGAGTTAGGTTTTGATTTTATGATTTCATAATAATTGCTTTGAAATCCGTGCTTCTACCTTGACACTAAACCCTACAGTGGTATCAGAGCCACCTTGTTAGAATTAAATCATATGATGATATGTTAATGATTTAATGGCAATATCATAATTTATAATTTTTATATGATATTAATATGATGAGATCATATTCATTATTTCATAATTAAATTATGATGTATATAATTATGGAATATTGCTTTGTCATATTGAATTGTGTTCACTATGATGCTAATTTCTTTTATTCATGCATTTAGTATGATATAGAAATTAAATATGCATTGAGATCTAAAAAGCCCTCTGTAAAATGATATTAAGTTGTAGTGTAATTAACCAATAGAAGAACCAGTCCAGATGTCTAATTGATCAATCGATGTCTAGGAAAGTGGTTCATGATTGGTAAAGAGAACATGGTTTATAATTGGTTCCGTTGTCTGACCTGGCCAATTTATTGGTGTCTAAGGAAAGCAACAGGGGGACCCCCACCTCTTTCCCACTTACCTGGCTGATTAGATTAATTTAATTCTTTGCTGGGATGCTTGGTGTTATATTTATTACATTATGGCCTTCCTTCATGCTAGGACATTATTATGTCACGAATCATATTAGGTTTGTTATGTAAGCACAAGACCAATTATGAAAACTGACATAATATTGTTTCGACGCATTGAGATGCTTACAGCATTTTTGAGTATAATGCTTTATTGTGTAACCACAAGAGCATTTATATTCTATTTTGACTGTATTGAAATGAAGGGTCCTACTTAACTAAAATATTATGGTTTGTTGTATAAACATAAGGCTATTAATGTTTTAGAGGCCAGGGTTTTTTATTGAGAATTGCATGAGATGCAATTGAAAAGAGTCTCCTACCTTTAAACTTATAAAAGGTTTGTTGTGCAACCACAAGATCTTTTATAAGGAATTAGGGTCTCAATCCCACTAAGAAAATCAATCAGGGTTTTCTCGAACATCATACTAGAGGGTTATGATGTCTGATAAAATAGTGAGAGACACAATAAAATTAAAGTCCTAATTTAATTGTGCATATCATCTTGAGTTATTAGCTTATGTAATGTTCTTTATTATGTAGATTAATGGCTTCCTCACTTTCACTTCGCTCCATTTTGGATACAAATAAATTGACTGGTACCAACTATGTGGACTGATTGAGAAATCTTAAAATAGTACTAAGTCAAGAGAAGCTTTCTTACATCCTCGATACCCCTGACATTGAGCCAGTTGGAGAGGATGCCACAGAGGAAGAAAAAGCCACATATAGGATGTGGCAAAATGATTCTTTAACTGTCAAGTGTATCATACTTACCTCTATGACAAATGAGTTGCAGAGGCAGCATGATAGCATGGACACTCATTCTATATTGCTCAATTTAAAAGAGCTTTATGGGGAACAGAGTAAGACTACTAGATATGAGATATCTAAGCAGTGATTTCGTGCCAGACTGGCAGAAGGGTCATCCGTACAAAACCATATTTTGATGGTTACTGACCTGATCACTCGATTAGGTCAATTAGGTTTTGTTATGGATGGAGAGTTGAGTCAGGATCTAATCCTGCAATCACTCCCAGAATCATTTTTTCAGTTTGTTGTGAACTATCACATGAACAAACTAAATTCTTCGTTGCCTGAGCTGTTAAATATGCTCAAGACAGCAGAGAGCCATATCAAGAAGGATAAGGCTCCTCTTCTTCTTGTGGATGGGATCTCCAAGAAGAAGGCAAGCAAAAAGGGTTCTAAAAGGAGGCTGAACCCTAAAGGTGGTATAAATAAGAGGAAGAAGGAAAGAAGACCTCCGGACAGTCAACCTGCTTTCACTGCGGCAAGGCAGGTCATTGGAAATGGAATTGCAAGGTTTACCTTGCAACAGTGAAGATTGGTGCAAATAATGCACCAAAAGGTATGTATGAGATACATACAATATTAACATTGAATTCTTCCATTTCAAATTCTTGGGTATTGGATATCACCTGTGGTTTTCATATCTGCAAATCGTTGCAAGGGTTGCAGAAAATTAAAAGTTTGAAGAAGGGAGACTTCGAGCTCTACGGTGCTGGAGGAGAGTCCATCCAAGTAGAAGCTGTAGGGATAAATATCTTGAAGTTTCCTTCTGGGAAGATCTTAGAGCTAGCAAATTGTTATTACATACCTAAGATCATTAGAAATATTATATCTGTACCCTTATTGATAAAATAAGGATATAAAATATTTATAACGAGCAATGGTTGCTCGATTAATTTTTTTAATGAAATAATTTGCTATGGCATTTTTGACAATAGTTTGTTGACTCTATATTTGAATGATAATATTTTTCATGTTGATGAAAATAGAAAATGTAAGAGAGATAATATAAATAATACCTTACTTTGGCATTGTCGACTTGGTAATATTAGTGAGACCAGGATTAACAAGTTATACAAAGAAAATTTCTTTGATCCTTATGATTGTGAATCATTAGGAACTTGTGAATCATGTCTCATGGGTAAAATGACCAAGACTTCATTTAGTGGACATGGAGATAGGACAAACAAGTTGTTAGGACTTGTACATACAGATGTATGTGGCCCTATGACAACCCAAGCCAGAGGTGGATACTCTTATTTTATTATATTTACAGATGATTTATCTAGATTTAGATATGTGTATCTTATGAAACATAAATTCGAAGTCTTTGATAAATTCAAAGAGTATCAAAGTATGGTCGAAAAATAAACTGAAAAAAATATAAAAATCCTTCGATCTGATCGAGGAGAATACTTATCCAATGAATTTTTAGACCATCTTAAGGTAAAGAGAATTATCTCTGAATGGACACCTCCCTATATGCCACAATTAAATGGTGTAGCCGAAAGGAGGAACCGTACCTTATTAGATATGGTGCGATCCATGATGTGCTTCACTGAGTTGCTTATTTCCTTCTGGGGTCATGCTTTAGAGACCGCAATAATTATCTTGAATAGAGTACCTTCTAAATCTGTATCTAGCACTCCATATGAGATATAGAGAGGTAAGAAACCCAATCTTAAATATTTTAAGATATGGGGATGTTCAGCATATGTCAAAAGAAATTTTGGACATAAGCTAGATGCTAGAGCAGATAAATGTTTGTTTGTAGGATATTCGAAGGATAGTATAGGATATCTATTCTACCACCCTACTGAATAAAAGGTGTTTGTAAGTAGGCATGCCACTTTCATGGAGAAAGAATTTATCCTAGAAAGAGGCAGTGGAAGAAATATTGAAATTAATGAAGTTCAAGAAAAACAAAGAGATATTTGTCAACCAAATATTTACATAAATTAGAAAGAACCAGAACACATAACTCCTATCCATAGGTCAGATAGGGTACGATATGTACCTATAAGGTATGGGTTCATTATTGAGAATAATGAAGCCCAAGTCATTGAGAATGACGAACCTTTGACCTATACGGAAGCTGTCATGAGTAAGGACTCAGATAAATGGTAGGATGCCATGAAATTCAAGATGGACTCCATGTACACCAACAAAGTATGGACTTTGGTTGATGCACCAAAAGGGATAAACCCTATTGGGTGCAAATGGGTCTATAAGAAAAAGATTGGAGCAGATGGTCAAATAGAAACCTATAAAGCTAGATTGGTAGCTAAAGGTTTCAGGCAAAAATAGGGTATTGATTATGATGAAATTTTTTCACCTGTTGCCATGCTCAAATCTATTCGGATTATGCTTGCAATAGCAGCATACTATGATTATGAAATATGGCAAATGGATGTTAAGACCACCTTCTTGAATGGTTTTCTAGAAGAGGAGGTCTACATGTCACAGCCAGAGGGTTTTGTCTCAAATGACAGACCAAATCAGGTATGTAGGCTTAAGAAATCCATTTATAGATTAAAGTAAGCCTCAAGGAGTTGGAACATCTGCTTTGATGTAATAGTTAAAGAGTTTGACTTCATCAAGAATGTGGATGAACCGTGTGTATACAAGAAGACTAGTGGGAGTGCTATAGTTTTCTTGGTTCTGTATGTGGATGACATACTCCTCATTGGGAATGATATCCCAATGTTACAATCAGTCAAGTTAGGGCTATCTAATAAGTTTTTCATAAAGAACTTGGGAGAAGCATCCTATATGTTTGGAATTAAGATCTATAGAGGTAGATCTAAAAGGATGCCAGGCTTATCTCAGTCTAAGTACATTGACTTAATACTGAAAAGATTCAGTATGGATGGGAGTAAAAGAGATTACTTACCCATGAGTCAAGGCATACATCTCTCTAAGAAGATGTCTCCTAAGACACCTGAAGAGAGAAATATAATGAGTTCTATTCCTTATGCTTCGACTGTAGGATCAATAATGTATGCTATGTTATATACCAGGCCTGATGTAGCTTATGCCTTAGGCATAGCCGTAGATTTTAGGCTAATCCAGGAGAGGATCATTGGAATGCTGTAAAAAATATTCTAAAGTACTTAAGAAGGACTAAGGATATTTTTCTTATATATAGTGGATCTGATCTTAAACTAGAAGGATACTCTGATTCTAGTTTTCAATCAGACCCAGATGATAGCAAATCCATTTCAGGGCATGTCTTTATTTTGAATGGTCGAGCAATGAGTTGGAAGAGTTCTAAGCAGCAGACTGTAGCTGACTCAACCACAGAAGTAGAATACATAGCTGCAAGTGAAGCCGCCAAGGAAGCTATCTGGATGAAGAAGTTCATCACTGAATTAGGTGTTGTTCCTGAGATTGAGAATCCAGTACCATTTTATTGTGATAATACTGAAGCAGTTGCTCAAGCAAAGGAATCCAGGTCTCACCATAAGTCCAAGCACATTTTGAGATGCTTCCATCTCATTCGTGAAATAATTGAAAGATAAGATGTTATTATTGAACGAGTAGACATAAAGAACAACATAGCGGATATGTTCACTAAAGCTTTATCATAGCAACAGTTCGATCGCCACCTCGATTGTATGGGGTTGAAATATAAGGAGATTGGCTTTAATGCAAGTGGGAGATTGAAAGGAATATGCCCTATAAGCCAATCAAAATGTGTAATTTGATGGATATTCTTTTGTCTCCCAACTCATGTACTGATGTTTTAAATAAATAAAGGCATTTAGTTCATCATATGCTGTGTCATATTTTTGATTATGATGAACTCCATAAATTAGGGCTATGGTTTTAGGGTTATGATGTGATCATATCAGTAAGACCTAAAATCTTAAAATCCTAATTTTAAATATTTCTAGTCGATGGAACATTGAGTAGGGATCAATATTTCTAGTAAGACTGGTACATCCTGTGTATGCTCGGTGGAGAGGGTAATTGATCTCACAATTACTTGTATATGACACTAATATAAGGATGTAAGTGCTCATTAGAGAATGAGTTCACTGAATTGATCCAATTAAAGAACATCTGATGGAGTCATATCTACACGTCAACAGATGTTTCTCATAGTGGGAATTGTGCATGTAAATCTTTTGATTTGAGACTGCCATAGAACCTTATAAGCATGAATCCATATTTTGGATCATACTCATTCATGATTTAATCATGTACGGGGTGTTCTGGATATGATGGATTGCTTATGAAGGTTGTGAGTAGGTCAATATGGAAATGATCACTCCTAGTTAGAGGAGATCGCATCCTATCTGCTTCGATCGAATAATGATTCAGGTGTTGGGAATAGTGTCCTAAAGTCAATCGTCAGCCTGTTGACGGTTGTGCTCATTTTTATATGTTGGGTATAAATTACGCGCAGCCGAAATCGACAGCAGAACGGCTCCGCCCGGACTCCTACGGGAGCCGGGCTCCTCCTTCAACAGCAGAACGGCTCCGCCCGGACTCCTACGGGAGCCGGGCTCCTCCTTCAACAGCAGAACGGCTCCGCCCGGACTCCTACGGGAGCCGGGCTCCTCCTTCAACAGCAGAATGGCTCCGCCCGGACTCCTACGGGAGCCGGGCTCCTCCTTCAACAGCAGAACGGCTCCGCCCGGACTCCTACGGGAGCCGGGCTCCTCCTTCAACAGTAGAATGGCTCCGCCTGGACTCCTACAGGAGCCAGGCTCTGCCATCGACAGCAGGGTTGCTCCGTCCGGATCCCTATGGGAGCCAAGCTCCGTCCTCAGTCTCCGACCTCAGTATCAGCTGCTGGAGCCGGACTCCACCCACAACCTCGTCCGAAAGGGGGACTCCTCCCGGACTCCTACAAAGGCCGAACTCCGACTACTGCCGAGCCATGGTCAACAGATTCGTGTCCTTTGGCAGATAACAATAACTGCCATGATCCTGTTCCACTTCCTATAGCGGATTCCACGCGGCTCCACCTTCCCCTACGACAGGTGCTGCACGATCCCACTACCCTCTGACAGGCTGTGTCGACAGCTATGATGCTGCTCCGCTCCCTGCGGCAGGTGCTGCACGATCCCACTACTCGTTGACAACTAGCAGTAACGGACGCCGCTCCACTTCCTGCAACAGGCCCTATGTGGCGGGCCATGATGATGGCCACGTGTCTGCTCCATTATCTTTCGCAATCAATTCCCCTGACCATGGGCGGCCCACTACCAGGCGGTTACAAACGTCGCCATCAGTCCGTTGCCTCCCCCGCCTATAAAAGGGGGACTCAGATACGTTATTCTTTAAGCTCTTTTGCCTTATCTCAAAACTCTGCTAAACTCTTCGTTCGAGCACTCCATTCTTGTTGAGGCAGAGAACTGACTTGAGCGTCGGAGGGTCTTGCCGGAGCAACCCCACCTCCGGTTTAGACTTCCCTTGCAGGTCCCGGCGGCGACCGCGGCTTCCTCAACTCCAGCTTCTCCGGCACAGGTGGATTTTTGCACCAACAGGATTGGCGCTAGAGGAAGGGCCTGTGTCTTCGCAGCACCCTTGTTCTTGAAGGAGCGCTCAACGGTCCCGCTTCCGGCCATCTTTTCCGGCACCCAATCCTCTTTTTCTCATTCGATGCCCTCCCGTGAGGTTTCCGCACAGCTACCTCCGGCTATGGTTGATAATAAAGGGTGGCCGGATGACCAGCCTTCGCCGGATTCCGTCAACGTCATCTCGGGAGAATCCCGGTCGGAGGCAACCAGCACATCAACTGCACCCCTCAAGCGGCAAAAAGTTGAAGAGCCCATAGCCTTCACTGAAGAAGACGCCCAGGGAGTCCAATTCCCTCATAAAGATGCGGTCGTAGTTTCCTTGAACATAGCAAATTATGATGTCCATCGCATTCTCGTCGACAACGAAAGTTCGGCCGACATCTTATTCTACAGCGCCTATTCGAGAATGGCCACTCTTGGCGGTCATCTAAGGCCGATGTGCTCTCCCCTGATAGGGTTTACTGGTGATGCCATTCCGACGGAAGGAATGATAGCTCTAACTGTGACCGCTGGTCAGCATCCAAAGCAGTCCAGAGCCCTGGTGAATTTCCTGGTGGTAAAGGCGCCGTCTGCCTACAATGCAATTCTCGGCCGACCCGGCCTCAATGCCCTTAGGGCCGTTGTTTCAACCTACCATTTGAAGTTGAAGTTCCCCACTGACCAGGGGATTGGAGAACTTCGGGGAGACCAAGCGCTGGCCAGGCACTGCTACAATATTGCCCTGCAAAGAAGCGATCAAGCGGACCTCTGTCCAGTCGATGGGTTGGATGCGCGCGACGACCTCACTGAAGAGAGGGGCGGCCCGATCGAGGACCTAATACCAATTCCTTTGAATGATGGGAATGCGGAGCATGTGGTGTTAATTGGCTCCAACCTGGAGGAGGAGGTGCGGACGCATCTCGTGGATTTTCTCCGAAGGAATGCGGACGTTTTCGCATGGGTCCCGGCGGATATGCCGGGGATTGAGACAGAAGTCATGGAACATCATCTGGCGGTCGACCCTAAACATCGGCCAACAAAAGAAAAAATCCGGAGTCATGCCCCGGAGAGGCAGAAGGCGATAGCGAGGAAGTGGATAAACTTCTCAAGGCCGGATTCATCAAGAAGGTCAATTATCCAGAGTTTATCTCCAATGTTGTCTTGGTCAAGAAAGCAAACGGCAAATGGAGGATGTGTATCGACTTCAAAAAGCTGAATAAAGCTTGCCCAAAGGACAGCTACCCCCTTCCTAGGATCGACCAACTGGTGGACGCTACCTCGGGCCATGAGCTTCTCACTTTCATGGACGCATTCTCCGGCTATAACCAGATTAGAATGGCATCGGAAGATGAAGAAAAGACTGCTTTTATCACTAATCGCGGCCTTTACTGCTACAGGGTTATGCCATTCGGCCTCAAGAATGCGGGTGCAACCTATCAACGACTGGTGAACAAAATCTTCAAGGAGCAGATCGGCCGAAATATGGAAGTTTATGTGGACGATATGCTCGTGAAAAGTAGGTCTTCCGGGAATCATGTCACCGACCTCGAAGAAACCTTTGGCGCTCTTCGAAAGTATAGAATGAAGCTGAACCCAACCAAATGCGCCTTTGGGATAACCTCGGGGAAGTTCCTGGGCTTCATGGTATCAGGGCGTGGGATCGAGGCCAATCCGGAGAAAATCCATGCCATCCAAAATATGATTGCCCCAAGATCGATCAAAGAGGTTCAGTGCCTCACGGGAAGAGTTGCGGCTCTCAATCGCTTTGTCGCAAGGTCGGCCGAGCGATGTCTGCCCTTCTTCCAAACTCTCAAGCAGCCGAAAAACTTCTGTTGGACCCCTGAATGCCAACAGGCATTCGAAGAGTTGAAAAGCTATCTTGGCTCACCCCCGCTGCTGGCAAAGCCCGAGCCCAAGGAGGAATTATTTTTGTACCTGGCAGTCTCTCCCACAGCCCTTGCAGTCGTCCTTGTTAAGGAGGAAATGAAAGTCCAGCGATCGGTCTACTACATTAGTCGCATGTTGAGGGACGCCGAGACCAGGTATACTAAATTAGAAAAACTGACCTACGCGTTGTTGATTGCAGCTCGGAGACTCCGACCTTACTTTCAAGGGCACACGGTGACGTTACTCACCGACCAACCGATCAAGGCGGTTTTACACCGAGCTGATATCTCCGGAAGAATGGCGAAATGGGCCATCGAGCTCACAGAATTCGACATCAACTACAAGCCTAGACCGACGATAAAAGCCCAAGTGTTGGCGGATTTCATAGTAGAATGCACCATCCCCGAGGAGGCCGAACCTGAGCAAAACAAAACTGACGACCTGAGGACCCAACCGAACTCCCCCGACGAAGAAGCCAGTTCGTCCGATAACTTTTGGACCCTCCATGTGGACGGATCGTCCAACATGGCAGGCGCGGGTGCAGGCTTGATCTTGACCAGCCGGAGGGAGTCATTGTGGAGTATGCTCTGCGTTTCAAATTCCCCGCAACGAACAATGGAGCGGAGTATGAAGCTCTGATCGCAGGGTTGAGGATCGCTAAGGAGCTTGGAATAGGTCAACTCTGGGTGCACAGCGATTCCCAACTTGTGGTGGGGCAGGTCAGCGGGAGCTTTGAAGAACGGGAGGACAGTATGGCCAAATATCTCGAAAAGGTGAAGGAGTTCATCCCTGCCTTTGGCAGTTTCGACATCAGGCAAATTCCAAGGTCGGAGAACATCAGAGCCGATCTTCTCTCCAAACTGGCGACATCGGTTCCGGCCGAATTGCCAAAGGGCGTCCTCTTTGAAGTTTTAAAACAATCGAGTACGAAAGAACTGCGACTCGTAATGGAGATCAACCACGAGCCCAGCTGGGTCGACCCGCTAATAACTTATCTCAGAGATGGGATTCTCCCCCAGGATGCGAAAGAAGCCCAGAAACTCCGAAATCAAGCCTCCTGGTACATCCTTTATGGAGGCAAATTATACAAAAGATCGTACTCCTTGCCTCTCTTGAGATGCCTCCGACCCTCAGAAGCTGACTGCGCTTTATGGGAAGTGCACGAGGGAGCTTGCAGAAGCCATTTAGGTGCCAGGTCTCTATCCCACAAGCTACTCCGCCAAGGGTATTACTGGCCAACAATGCACCATGATTCAATTGAATATGTCAAAAAGTGTGATCGATGCCAGAGGTATGCCAACATCCAGAGACAACCTGCTACCAAGCTTACACCCTTGAGCGCCCCATGGCCTTTCGCGCAATGGGGAATGGATATTCTTGGCCCCTTTCCCATGGCGTCTGGTCAAAGGAAATTCCTCCTTGTAGCGATCGACTACTTCACCAAATGGGTCGAGGCTGAGCCACTAGCCAAAATCACAGAGGCGAAAGTGCAGGATTTCGTCTGGAAATCGATCGTGTGCAGGTTCGGTTTGCCTAGAACCCTCATCACTGATAATGGACGGCAATTCGCGGGAGCCAGATTTGCTGAATTCTGTGAAGACCTAAACATCTCCCACAAATTCACATCAGTGGCCCATCCCTAGGCGAACGAAGAAGCCGAGGTAACAAACAGAACCCTTTTGCAGGGGATTAAGACCAGGCTCGAAAGAGCAAAAGGGACTTGGGCGGACGAACTTTATCATGTACTATGGGCTTATCGGACCACCCAGAGGTTGCCTACAGGAGAGACTCCCTTTGCTCTAGCCTTTGGTACGGAAGCCGTCATCCCGATCGAGCTTAAACTCCCGTCGGCACGAGTCGTGGCATTCGACGAACCCCAAAACGCACAAAGTCTCAGAGCCAACCTCGACCTACTGGAAGAAAGGCGGGAGATTGCTCAGGTTCGAATGGCAGCCTACAGATAGAAAGTTGCCCGATATTACAATGCCCGAGTGAAGAACAAGGTATTCAAAGCAGGGGATCTGGTGCTCCGACGAGGTGCTGTCTCACAACCTCAGGACCGGGGGAAGCTTGCCCCAAACTGGGAGGGGCCTTATGAGGTCAAGGAAGTAGTCCGACCTGGAACTTATTATCTCAGGGAACTCGGGGGAGCTGACCTCCCGCGACCGTGGAGCTCAGAAAACTTGCGGATGTACTACCAGTGATTTCGTCCTAATCAAAAAATGTGTGCCCATTTGTCTTAGGACAATCCAAGCAGGCGGTATCAAAAACGAGAGGGAAACCTTATAAAAGTCGAAGGCCTGGTTCTTTTAGACCGGATGGGGGGAGAGGCCTTGCAACGCCCATATGTGCCCCCACAGCCCTGTTAGGGATAGGAGGAGAACCTCGCCCTAACTTGAGCAAAGTTGAAGGCCCGGTTCTTTTAGACCGGATGGGGGGAGAGGCCTTGCAACGCTCATATGTGCCCCCACAGCCCTGTTAGGGACAGGAGGAGAACCTCGCCCTAACTTGAGCAAAGTCGAAGGCCCGGTTCTTTTAGACCGGATGGGGGGAGAGGCCTTACAACGCCCATATGTGCCCCCACAGCCCTGTTAGGGACAGGAGGAGAACCTCGCCCTAACTTGAGCAAAGTCGAAGGCCCGGTTCTTTTAGACCGGATGGGGGGAGAGGCCTTGCAACGCCCATATGTGCCCCCGCAGCCCTGTCAGGAACAGGAGGAGAACCTCATCCTGACATGAGCAAAGTGGAAGACCCGGACTCCTACGGGAGCCGGGTCCCTACGCCAAGAAAACTTCACCCGGACTCCTACGGGAGCCGGGTTCTGCCGCAAAAAAGACTTCGCCCGGACTCCTACGGGAGCCAGGTCCCTACGCCAAGAAAACTTCACCCGGACTCCTACAGGAGCCGGGTTCCGCCGCAAAAAAACTTCGCCCGGACTCCTACGGGAGCCGGGTTCCGCCGCCAAGAAAACTTCACCCGGACTCCTACGGGAGCCGGGTTCCGCCGCAAAAAAGACTTCGCCCGGACTCCTACGGGAGCCGGGTCCCTACGCCAAGAAAACTTCGCCCGGACTCCTACGGGAGCCGGGTTCCGCCGCCAAGAAAACTTCGCCCGGACTCCTACGGGAGCCGGGTTCCGCCGCTAAGAAGGCTTCGCCCGGACTCCTACGGGAGCCGGGCTCCACCGCCAACGACAGCTACAGGACAACTCCGCCCGGACTTCTACGGAAGCCGGACTTTACTTATGACTTTGATTGCAGAAAAACTTTGCCCTGGCTCTTACGAGAATCGAGCTACTCCAACTCCCGGAGGGCTTCTCCGTTCGGACTATCAAGGGAGCCAAACTTAGCCCCGACTTCAGCGGAGAAGAATCCGGGCGAACCTGACAAGTGGGTATCCCCGAACGGCACAAAGGCCGAAAAGGAGCTCGGCAAATGATGACCCCACGTGAACTGAAAAAGTCGCCGACGACCTTGGAACAACGTAACACAGACAAAGAGAACGAAAGGAAAACGAAGAAGTCCGGCAGACAACTATTTAACACAAGATGCAAATAAGGTACTGAAATCACTTTTTCATTTAACAGAAGTATACATTACAGGACCCGATGGGTCAAGGAAAAAGAAGATACACGTCATCGCAAGTATCGCGGGCACGGTTCGGGCAGGACGAACTGGAGACCGCTCCGAGCTACGAACTCCATCTCTATCCTTCTCAATCGCATTCTCCAGTGCGTGTAACAGCTCTCGCCCATCTCGCCTCATTCTGTTCCCGAGGTCCCAACCTTGGCAGAAAAGGGGTGGGGTAGATCCCCGGAGGCGGAGGGGGCAACGACGGCCGCCACCCGAGACGCTCCGGCGAGGTCGGCATGCGTTACTTCCACCGCCCCTGCAACAAGTTCTACTGCCCCACCGTCAATGCCGACCGCCTCTAGTCTGTCGGCCCCGACGGCGTCAAGGATCCCGTCATGGCTTGTGACGTCTATTCTGCCCTCTTGACCGGTATCACCCCGCCTTGCTGCCTCGAGATTCGCGGGCAGAATAGCTTCCCCGACAGCCCCCGTCATTAAACCCCTGTTGTTGAAGGAATTCTTCCTTGGGCTCCCTCTAGAGCGACGGAGATTCTCTCTGACCGCCATTCTCCTTCTCTCCTTCCTCCAAACCTTAAGAATTCCCTCGAGGACAGCCTCCCAAGTAGATAACATGGTTTAAGGGAAGGAGACAGGGACTGGGGCGAGAGAAGCAGGGCTCTCAGATGAAAGAACAACGCCAGAATGAAGCTACGAAGGGGCCGAGGGGTTTAAATAGCCGATGGATCCTGGCGCAGTTATGGCGGCGGGTATTCCTGGGCCAACTAAGGTGTGCCGCATGGCGCGCTTATCCCCTTCACCGCCATCGAGGGTTGACCGCTCACAAATTCCCGCAAAGCGATGCTTGGGATCGTGTTTCAGCGGGGGTTCCGAAAAGACTTTTCAAGTCACCTTCACCGAAAAACAGACTCTGACGTGCGCACATTAAATAGGGGCAGCAGTGCACAGGATTCGAAGGGACGATTCCGGCTGTGCACATCTCTCTCTGCATACTTCCTTCGCTTGAAACTCAAACTCGAAAGTAGGGGGACTGGTGTTGGGTATAAATTACCCGCAGCCGAAATCGACAGCAGAACGGCTCCGCCCGGACTCCTACGGGAGCCGGGCTTTTCCTTCAACAGCAGAATGGCTCCGCCCGGACTCCTACGGGAGCCGGGCTCCTCCTTCAACAGCAGAACGGCTCCGCCCGGACTCCTATGGGAGCCGGGCTCCTCCTTCAACAGCAGAACGCTCCGCCCGGACTCCTACGGGAGCCGGGCTCCTCCTTCAACAGCAGAACGGCTCCGCCCGGACTCCTACGGGAGCCGGGCTCCTCCTTCAACAGCAGAACGGCTCTGCTCGGACTCCTACGAAAGCTGGGCTCTGCCATCGACAGCAGGGTGGCTCCGTCCGGATCCCTATGGGAGCCAAGCTCCGTCCTCAGTCTCCGACCTCAGTATCAGCTGCTGGAGCCGGACTCCACCCACAACCTCGTCCGAAAGGGGGACTCCTCCCGGACTCCTACAAAGGCCGAACTCCGACTACTGTCGAGCCATGGTCAACAGATTCGTGTCCTTTGGCAGATAACAATAACTGCCATGATCCTGTTCCACTTCCTGTAGCGGATTCCACGCGGCTCCACCTTCCCCTATGACAGGTGCTGCACGATCCCACTACCCTCTGACAGGCTGTGTCGACAGCTATGATGCTGCTCCGCTCCCTGCGGCAGGTGCTGCATGATCCCACTACTCGTTGACAACTAGCAGTAACGGACACCGCTCCACTTCCTGCAACAGGCCCTATGTGGCGGGCCATGATGATGGCCACGTGTCTGCTCCATTATCTTTCGCAATCAATTCCCCTGACCATGGGCGGCCCACTACCAGGCGGTTACAAATATCGCCATCAGTCCGTTGCCTCCCCCGCCTATAAAAGGGGGACTCATATACGTTATTCTTTAAGCTCTTTTGCCTTATCTCAAAACTCTGCTATACTCTCCGTTCGAGCACTCCATTCTTGTTGAGGCAGAGAACTGACTTGAGCGTCGGAGGGTCTTGCCGGAGCAACCCCACCTCCGGTTTAGACTTCCCTTGCAGGTCCCGGCGGCGACCGCGGCTTCCTCAACTCTAGCTTCTCCGGCGCAGGCGGATTTTTGCACCAACATTATATATGTACATGAATTATGAATTAATAAAAATTATTTTGGTATTTTTTCATCACAAAATGTTTCATCTTCTAATGAACTCCTATGTTATGGTGAAGTTCTTAGGACTATTTAGACACGACAAAGGAGGATTTTTCGTTTAGTCCTTAAATCTGTTCACGATCAAATGATACGTTGTTACCAAGGATGACAATGTTTATCAAGCATAGGTCGTTGTGTGCCATATAGGTTGGTTGTCCTCTTAACCAATGAGTGTGGAGACACTGGTATGGCATACAGGTGAGATGTAAGGGTACATCTGCACTGAATGTGACCAACTCTGGAGCTATTTCTGCTGTCAAGATTTGCTCCGATGGAATATGGGTATAAATATCCCTCCGATCTGAGACCGCCACGATGACTTGCAAGCAACTCACTACACTTAGGCAATGGACTACCTGAATTTTTAATTTAGTGACGGAAGGCTGCTGGGTGTAGTCAAGTACTTGACTTGTCGGTGCATGTGTCAAGATGGGATTGACCACTCCAGTTTAGGAGCTGTATACAGTCGTGTTTCAATTTAGCAAAACCTTGGCCAGGGTAGTCCTTGTGAGGAGTCACAAGACTGTTTGAGTTGTGCACGATTCGGATGATCTGATCAGGGTTGACAGTTTAACCCTGAGTCGTCCTAAACACAGGGGTCAAAAAGATGAATTATACAGTAACCATATTCATGTAGGTTCTGAGTGTTGCGATTGTGACTATTCACCTATCCGGACGTCGGGTACCATTGCTAGATGGTCACATCGATTAGTACAAGAATTGATTCCTATGCTATCGGCTTAGGTTCGAACCTGCGGGGTCACACACATTAGAGGTTCCTATCTGATCTGATGGCTGATGTAGAATCCTATATGTTTGGAACTCAGTGATCGAGAATCAGGATTCTCTGATCATGAGTTCCACACATTATGGGTACCGGGGTCAAGAGTCCCACTGGTTGGGACTTTTCGATCAGGGTTACATATCAATGAATTCTGATGCCTGATTGCCCATCGGATTTGGACTCAGTATTTATGAGAGATTTAATTAGTGATTTGATTGCTAATTAACTCAATTTGATTGAGTAATTATTTTTTGGATCAAGTCCAATTGAATTGGATTCAGTTGGGTTTGACCCGATTAGGTTAAGAGTTGACCTAATCGTCGAGATGGTTTGGTCCCTGATTTGATCAGGGATTGGGCTTAATCAATTCCTGATTTGATTAAGATTTTATTGAGCCTAATTAAGCCTAATTTAGTTGGATTTAAATTTGTCTAATTGGACCTAACTTATTTGGTTCAATTAGGTTGGTTTAAATAATTAAACCACCTTGACCCAATCTCCATGCGCCACCTCACTTCCATTGCACCCATTTGAATTCATGAGAAGGAACTTCTCATGAATTTTTTCCTCACGCCAAGCCCTCTCCATGCCCCACTTTAATGTGCCATATGAATGGATAAGGATGATGGGTTGGCCGTTCAAATTTAAAATAAAGTTTGAATTTGAATGGGCAATCAATCTTTACACCTTATCCTTTTTTTTTACACCCCATTTATTACATGAGAAAAGGTTTCTCATGAAATCACTCCATGCATAATTTAAGCCACATCTCACGCCTTTAGTGGATAAAGGATGAGTTGGTGTCCATTTGAATTCAAAATTTGATTTGAATTCAAATATGCAATTACTCATCTTTATCCTTTCTTTTGGATAAGACGTTTGACGTGGTTATAAAAGAAGGAGAAGAGTGGGGCGTGCAAGAAGAAGATTATTGAAGAAAAATTCTGGGGCGTGAGAAGTCTTGTGCGTGAGAAGGAAGTCCATATCCTTCCAAGAGAAAAAGAAAGAAACGAAAGAAAAGTGGGTGCAAGGTTTCCGGTGAGTTTCCTAGAGTTTTAGCCTGGAGTTCTGAAAGTGAGAAAGTGAGCTACGAGTGTTGTGAGCCCACAAAATCTTAGGGAGATCTTCAACATCTTCTCAAGCATGTCTGTTGATGATCCGAAGCATTCAAAGAATCAACAGATATCGATCGAAGGAGTTCGATCAGCATCGACCGTCAAAAGAGCACTACAACGAGCTAGCACTTGTGAGGAGTCGATCAGATCGAGAGCTTCATGTGGACGATCCACAGAGGCTAGACATACTGTGTGGCTGCATCGCGACGATCAGACTCTCCCAACGATGATCAGATTGTGGTGATCTACTACCCGCACAAAAGTATTGTGTTCTGAACACATTACAGTAAAGTGTTTACTGTTTGAATTTGAAATTCAAATTTAAATGAATGCATGCTATATATCATATTTAGATCCAAGTGTAGGATAGATTTATGTTAATTAATTAGATTAATTAATATTTTTTTATTATAAAATCTAATTTTGAAAAAGTTTTAAAATTATCATTTTATCCCTGCACTGAATTTTCCTCACCAAATGGTATCAGAGCGGGTTCTTAGATATGATATATATATTTGCATGCGTAGATTAAGTTGTAATCTAAAAGTTTAAATTTAAAATTTGAAATTTAAAATTTGAATTTTGAAAGTTGTTTGAAATTCAAAATTCAAAAATTTGAAATTCAAAATTTGAAATTTGAATTTTAAAATTTGAAATTTGAAATTCAAAATTCAAAAAATTTGAAATTCAAAATTTGAAATTTGGTTGAAATTTCAAATTTGAAATTCAAAATTTAAAATTCAAAATTTGAAATTCAAAAATTTGAAAATTTTGAAAATTGAAATTTCTTTGAAATTTGAAATTCAAAATTTAAAATTTAAAATTTAAAATTTGAAATTTGAAATTTAAATTTTGAAATTGATATATTTAGATATACTTGATCCAAGCAGCAAGTAATCGAATTGGGTTGGTTGCCATGGCCGTCCGATCATAGGAGAAAAGTAGGGTTTAAAGGCCCTCTCCTCCCATTCGATGGGGTCTCCTATGGCGGTAAGGGTGCCGCTGTAATTATATCCCATGCAGATGAAGCAGTGAAAGGAATTAATTGTAAAGGTTTAATTGTGAATTTTATCATGAATGTGTTAGATTAGATCTAAAGGAATATTCATGATTTATTTTGATTGAGTTATTTTCTGTTATGTAATTTGCAATAGGATTGCTATTTATGAAACGTGCTGATCTATTTGTGAAATGAGTCAACATATTTGGTGAACAGAAAATAAAATCTTTCAAATTTAAAAATTATTTTCAAAATGCTAAACCCTGACCCATCAGCCCAAATACTTAATTAAAAGAATTAAGTGTTGTCTAGTAGGTCTAAAATTATGAATTAAGACCTAAGACAATTGCATAAACTTGTGGGTCAATGGGTTAGATAGATTAGGTCCATAATTGGGTTAGACATAAGGTTAGCTTAAAGAAATGGACTAAATTAGAGTAATTGGTCAAATCTAATCAAAAGTTGAATTAGATTAGGTTAAGGATACTCTAGACTCAACTCCCATAGTTGTAGTTGAATGGGTACATGTCTTTAACTAGACCAAGATGGACTTAATTCATGGCTATGCGATGGAACCCTATTCACTAAGTTGATCAAATTAAAACTAATAAATCGGTTGGTGTCTAAGGTAAGTTTGGCAGTTTGACCAATGGTTTTTAAACGGGAGCTACTCATAGTGATTCGATCTCTGACGAGTTAATGGCTTATCCCCACCACTGATCTCACTTACCTGGCCAACCTGGTGAATTAAATTTTGATTAGATCACTTGGTGATTAGGGCTCACCCATGTCATTAGGTAAATCTGTTTGACTAATTTAGGTGCTCCTAATGCCAGCTTTAATTAAATCTTTTTTTTTAATCTGACTTGGTGAAGTCAGTGGGAGGATTGAAATTGGCTGGATATTTTTTTTTCATCTATCCTTTAATAAAATTCTCAAAAATTATTAGGTCCCTAAAAATGATTAAGTTATATTGATAACTAAGTCATAGCCTCCCATTAAGTGAGTGATAATGAGTCCATTAGTTTAATAATCATTGGAGGCCCAAAGGCCTGATGCTTATTGACTAATGAAATTATCATTCGTAATTTGATAATTTGGTTTGATTCTTTCTGATGGTGGTCAGGTTGGCCGGCCAAAGTCGGGCCTGATCATTTATTGGTCTGATTCACCAAATCAAATCATGTTAATGGTTGGACCTAACCAGATCTTTTCAGTAGAGGCCAAAGCCTACTGATTAGGTTCTGGGGCAAAATCAATTACTAGAAGTTGTTTAGAGAAATAACTGGTTATGAACCTACCCATAAATGCACATGGATTGACCAACCAAAGTTGGGCTCGTGTGTAGTTTGTGTGGATTCTAGTACCCACTAAGGAATTAAAGTAATTCCTCGAATTGGAGTTTGAGGCTACCAGTTCGTAAAAATACTGGAAGAAACTTTAGACTAAAGTCCAAGTCTTTAGTATTTATAATTTATGTACTAATAGAGGTCTGATTTTCTTTTATGCAGCTATGGCCACTACCCTGTTGCTCTGGTCATTATTATATAATGACAAGCTCATGGGACCTAATTTTGATAGCTGGTATCGAAAATTAAAAATCGTTCTTGAGCATGAGTGGATCCTTTATGTAGTAACGGATCTGACACCTGAGGAGCCAGCCCCGAACGTTAGAGGGATGGTCTGAGATACTTATCAGAAGTGGCTCAACGATCGCACCACCGTTCGGTGCATAATACTAGCGGCAATGAATGATGAGTTCAGCCGCAGGTTCGAGAATGCCCAACCACAGGAGATGCTTCAAATGTTGAATGACTCCTTTGGTACGCCTGAGGACATTGAAAGGCACAAAACTAGTTGTGCCATTTTCAATGCTCGGATGAGGGATGGAGCCTCAGTCATTGATCATGTACTGTACATGATCGAAATGATTGAGTGCCTAAGTAAACTGGGCTTTTCCTTGCATGAGCAGCTCGGTAAGGATGCGATCCTTAATTCATTGCCCAAGTCCTTCCTCTCCTTCCTTACTCATTTTCGAATGACAAAGCCTGCAGTGAACTTCCACGGCTTTTGGGGTTGCTGCAGAACTTTGAGAAGGACCACCAGCTCCATAAGGAGTCGGTGAATATTGTGGGAGGGTCTTCTTCTGGTCATCGATCCTTTAAGAAAGGGAAGAAGAACAAGAAGAAGAAGAATAAGAAGGTGTAGCTGCATGCTGGGACGTCTACACAGGGTCAAACCAAGAAGTGCAAGCCCGACCAGAGCCAGGCGGAGTGCTTCTTTTGCAAGAAGCAGGGGCACTGGAAGAGGAACTGTCCTCTATACATTGCCTCACTGGACCCGAACAAGCCAAAGAAAAAGCAAGGTACTTATATGATAACATCTTGCAACTTTTTCATTTGTGATACTACTACCTGGGTATTGGATACCGAAAGCCCTTATAATATTTGCAATTCGATGCAGGGTCTGCAGGTCAATAGGAGATTTGATGAAGGCGAGAGGTTTCTGAATGTTGAAGATGGAAGCAAAGTTCCAGTTCTAGCATTAGGAATCATGAACCTTGTAATCAATTCTCGAAATGTAATTCTGAGTGAATGTCACTATTGTCCAAGCTTTTTATTAAATATTATTTCTGTAGGCCTTTTGGTCATGAACGGTTATCAATTTTTAATAAAAGAAAATATTTGCAATATCATTTTGAATGGTATTACAATGTTTGTTAGACAACTTAATAATGGAATTTACTTTCTATCACAACCTATTAATATGGTTCAAACCTTCGGTAAACGTCCTAGAATAGATAATGTGTCAGAAGTCTACCTTTGGCACTGTAGGCTAGGTCATATCAATAAGAATAGGATAAATAGGTAGGCTCAAGAAGGAATTCTTGAAGTAGGTGATTGTGAATCACTTCCAACCTGTGAGTCCTATCTTCTTGGTAAAATGAGCAAGTCACCTTTTACTGAAAAAGGTGAGCGAGCCAGTGAACTCTTGGCTCTGGTACATTCTGATGTATGTGGACCCATGAGCTCAAGTGCAAGAGGTGGATATTTCTACTTCATAACCTTCACAGACGACCTATCAAGGTATGGGTATGTCTATTTAATGAAGCATAAGTCGGAGTCGTTTGACATGTTCAAACTATTCTGAAATGAGGTAGAAAAACAAATTGAAATGTGTATTAAAACTCTTCAATCTGATCGAGGAGGTGAATACCTTTCCACTGATTTTCTGACATATCTTGAGGAGAATGGGATTCTGTCTCAGTGGACACCTCCTGGAACACCACAGCATAATGGTGTGTCTGAAAGGAGGAATCAGACCTTGTTGGACATGGTTCGATCCATGATGGGGTTTGCTGATCTGTCGATCTCCCTCTGGGGATATGCGCTCGAATCGGTTTGTTACCTTCTAAATAGAGTTTCGAGTAAGTCTGTAACCAAAATGCCATATGAGATATGGATAGGACGTAAGCCAGTACTCTCGCACCTTAGGATTTGGGGGTGTCTGGCTTATGTTAAACGTTTAATTATGGACAAGCTAGGACCTAGGTCTGACAAGTGTAATTTTATAGGGTGCCTAAAAGAGATCAAAGGGTATTACTTCTACCTAGCTGATGAGCAAAAAGTGTTTGTCAGCCTTAATGCAATCTTTTTGGAAAAGAAGTTTCTTGGTTAAGGGATTGTTGCCTCTAAGGTCAAACTTGACGAAGTTCGACAGGTGGAAAAACTGACACAAGTTGCTGAACCTGAACTGGATTTGATTAGATCAGATCCAGAGCCCATTGTTCAAGCACCCTTAGGGCGATCTAGTAGAGTACCACGTCAACCGGACAGATACTATGGTTTCTTGGTCTGAGACGGCGATCCTATCGAACTTGATGAAAATGATGAGGATCTGATCACCTACATGGATGCAATGCAGAGACCCGACTCTGAGAAATGGCTAGAAGCCATGAAATCTGAAATGGAGTCCATGAAGGTCAACGATGTGTGGACATTGGTTGACCCACCCGAAGGAGTAAAACCCATAGAGTGTAAGTGGGTCTTCAAGAGGAAGAGGGGCGCAGACGGAAAGGTAAAAACCTATAAAGCCCGTCTGGTTGCCAAGGGATATCGTCAACATTATGGTATAGACTATGACGAGATGTTTTCTCCTGTGGAAATGCTCAAATCCATTCGGATTATGCTTGCGATAGCTGTCCATCTGGACTATGAAATCTGACAGATGGATGTGAAGATAGCTTTCCTAAATGGAGAGCTGGATGAAGAGGTGTATATGATACAACCTGAAGGATTCACGTCCACAGATGAGTCTAAGGTATGCAGGCTACAGAGGTCCATTTATGGACTTAAGCAGGCATCACGGAGTTGGAACATATGTTTTGATAAGATGATCAAGACGTATGGCTTCGTTAAGAATGGAGAAGAGCCCTGCATTTATAAGTGGGCTAATGGTCCAGTAGTACTATTTCTTGTATTGTATGTGGATGGCATTCTCTTAATCGAGAATGATGTCCCTGCATTACAGGAAATAAAGATTTGGCTATCATCACAGTTCTTCATGAAGGATCTGGGAGAAGCTTCCTACATCCTGGGATGAGGATCTATAGGGATAGATCTAAAAGGTTGCTTGATTTATCTCAATCCACGTACATTGATACTATGCTGAAGAGGTTCAGCATGGAGAATTTCAAGAAAGGCTATCTTCTGATAGGCCATGAAATTTTTCTCTCGAAGAGGGATTATCCGACAACACCTCAAGAGAGAGAGTGTAAGGGTAGGATTCCATATGCTTCGGTAGTGGGATCTATCATGTACGCCATATGTTGGTGCAAAAATCTGCTTGCGTCAAAGAAGCTGGAGTCGGGGAAGCCGCGGTCGCCGTCGGGACCTGCAAAGGAAGTCTAAACCGGAGGTGGGGTTGCTCCGGCAAGACCCTCCGACGCTCAAGTCATTTCTCTGCCTCAACAAGAATGGAGTGCTCGAACAGAGAATTTAGCAGAGTTTTGAGATAAGAAATGAGCTTAGAGAATAACGTATCTGGATCCCCCCTTTTTATAGGCGGAGGAGGTAACGGATTGATGGCGATGTCTGTAACCGTTTGATCGTGGGCCGCCCGTAGTCAGGGAGAATTTATTGCGAGAGGTAGTGGAGCGGAATCGTGGCCATCACCGCAGCTCGCCACGTGGAATCTGTTGCAAGGAGTGGAGCAGCATTCGTTGTCGTGACTTGCCAGCGGATGGGAGAATCGCCCGGTATCCATCGCAGGAGGTGGAGCAGGTTCGTGGCCGTTATGGTGGCCTGCCAGGGGGTAGTGGAGCTGTGCGAAATCTGCCACAGGGAGTGGAGCAGAGCTGTGATGGTTACTACGGCCTGTCAGGGAATGATGGAGCTGCGCAGAATCTGCCACAAAAAGTGGAGCAGGATCGTGGCCGTTATGGTGGCCTGCCAGGGGGCACGGATCTGTTGATTGAAGCTCGGCAGCGGTCGGAGCCCGACCTCTGTAGAGGTCCGGGAGAGGTCCTCCTGGCGGTTGGCGTCGTGGGTGGAGTCTGACTTCCGTGGGAGTCCGGGCGGAACCCTCTCGGAGCTGAAGTTGCGGGTGGAACCCGGCTCCCGTAGGAGTCCGGGCGGAGTCCTCTGCAAACAAAGTTAAAGGTGAAGTCCGGCTCCCGTGGGAGTCCGGACGGAGCTTACCAGCAGTTGATGCTGAGAGCGGAGCCTGGCTCCCGTAGGAGTCCGGTCGGAGCCCTCTGCAATCAAAGTTAAAGGTGAAGTCCGGCTCCCGTAGGAGTCCGGACAGAGCTTACCAGTAGTTGATACAGAGAGCGGAGCCTAGCTCCCGTAGGAGTCCGGGCGGAGCCCTCTGCAATCAAAGTTAAAGGTGAAGTCCGGCTCCCGTAGGAGTCCGAACGGAGCTTACCAGCAGTTGACACTGAGAGCGGAGCCCGACTCCTATAGGAGTCCGGACGGAGCTGTGCTGTAGTTGATGTCGGAGGTGGAGCCCGGCTCCCGTAGGAGTCCGGGCGGAGCTGTGCTGTAGTTGATGTCGGAGGCGGAGCCCGGCTCCCGCAGGAGTCTGGGCGGAGCTGCGCTATAGTCGATGTTGGAGGTGGAGCCCGGCTCCCGTAGGAGTCCGGGCGGAGCTATGTTGTAGTCGATGTCGGAGGCGGAGCCCGGCTCCCGTAGGAGTCCGGGCGGAGCTGTGTTGTAGTCGATGTCGGAGGCGGAGCCCGGCTCCCGTAGGAGTCCGGGCGGAGCTGTGTTGTAGTCGATGTCGGAGGCGAAGCCCGGCTCCCGTAGGAGTCCGGGCGGAGCTGTGCTGTAGTCGATGTCGGCGGCGGAGCCCGGCTCTCGTAGGAGTCCGGGCGGAGCTGTGTCGTAGTCGATGTCGGAGGCGGAGCCCGCTCCCGTAGGAGTCCGGGCGGAGCTGTGCTATAGTCGATGTCGGCGGTGGAGCCCGGCTCCCGTAGGAGTCCAGGCAGAGCTATGCTGTAGTCGATGTCGGAGGCGGAGCCTGGCTCCTGTAGGAGTCCGGGCGGAGCTGTGTTGTAGTCGATGTCGGCGGCGGAGCCCGGCTCCCGTAGGAGTCCGGGCGGAGCTGTGTTGTAGTCGATGTTGGAGGCGGAGCCCGGCTCCCGTAGGAGTCCGGGCGGAGCTGTGCCGTAGTCGATGTCGGAGGCGGAGCCCGGCTCCCGTAGGAGTCCGGGCGGAGCTATGCTGTAGTCGATGTCGGCGGCGGAGCTCGGCTCCCGTAGGAGTCCGGCGGAGCTGTGCTGTAGTCGATGTCGGCGGTGGAGCCCGGCTCCCGTAGGAGTCCGGGCGGAGCTGTGCTATAGTCGATGTCGGAGGCGGAGCCCGACTCCCGTAGGAGTCCGGGCGGAGCCGTGCTATTCCGTCGTCGATTCCGCTGAGGGTTTCGGCCGTTGGTATTTTATACCCAACACCAGTCCCCCTACTTCTGAGTTTGAATTTCAAACGAAGGAAGTACAGAGAGAGAGATGGGTACAGCCAGAACCGTCCCTTCGAATCCTGCGCACTGCCGCCTCCAGATATTTTGGCATTAAATGAGCGCGTGCCGGAGTCTTTTCGAATTGGAGCGGTACGAGGGGACGCTTCGAAAATCCTGCAGGTACACTGGCCTAGGTACGGTGCAATTATGATCCTGCCAACCGTCAGCCGCTTTTAACCGTCTGCCAGGGGGAGTGGGACACGTGTTGGATGCAGACTGGCCTGGGGGATTCACGATCATTATGGCGCCGGATCCCAGGGTTTATTTAAACCCGTCCTCCCTCCTTCAGGCGTCCCACTCCATTCCTGAGTTTTCGCTGGTGTCCGTCCTCTCTTCGAGAGCCCTGCTTTAGTGAGCGTCTTCTCGAGCCGTAGGCGCCTCCTGTTTCTCATCCCCCAGGTCCCTCAGAGTAACATAGGTTAGTGCCAACCTTCCTCTCACCGCCTAGGGGCTTCTCCTCTCATCATTACTTTTGTGCCTCCCTCTGAGTTAGCCTCTCATTCCCCTTTCGGTCCGTCTTTTTAGGGTCCTTTAGATCCCCCCTTCGAAACTCAAAATGTCCTCTGGCTCTTCTGCTCCCGGCAGTTCTGAGAGTTCTTCTGCTTCAAACCCCCAGGTCCCTGTCTCTGCGGATGAACCCGCGTTCGGGGCTGGGCCTCGCCCGATTTTCGCGCCGGGCGCTATTCCATGTTCGTCGACTTCGGATGAACTCCTTCTGATAAGGGTTCAGTATGGGATTCCTCCGGAGTATGATCTGGAGCTACCTGGTCCCTCTGATCGGGCCAGCACTCCTCCTCCCGATCGCTTCTGTTTGTATCAGGAAGCGTTCTGTGCCGGACTCTGGCTTCCGCTTCCTGCCTTTGTCGCTGCCTTCTTCTGCTTCTTGGACATCTCTCTCACTTTCGTGGCCCCGAACTCCTTTAGGTTTCTGATAGGGTTTCTCTCCCTCTGCCACATAGTCGAGGTTCAGCCGTCCCTCTCCTTGTTTAGGCATTTTTATACCTTCAAACGCCATCCTTCGGCGAAGAACTGGTGGTACTTCTCCCTCCAGTTTGGTAAGAAGGGGTTGTTGAAGGGCGCCCCTTCTTCAATTCACAATTGGAAGGTGAAATACCTCTTCGTCCACTGCCCGATCCTGGAATTGGGCCTACCCCCTTGGGGTTCTCTGAGGGATTCCATCCGTCGGGCTCCTAGCCTGGGGGAGGACGACCTCCAGGCCGCCCAGAAGCTTCTGACTTATCCCGCTCCTTCCCTTCCTAATCTTCTGAGGGAGCAGCTTCTTTTCAACATCGGCCTGAGCCCTCAGGATCCAGCGAGTATTCATCTCATCTTTTCTTTTCTTGCCTTCCTCTTCTTCTTCTCTTTACCTCTTTTTCCCTTCCCACTCTCTTCTTTTTCTTTCTTTCTCTTTTTTTTTTCTTTCTTTTTGATTGATCGGTGTTGATTCTTTTTTCCTTTTTTCTTTTCTCATCATTCATTCATTTTTTTATTTTTTTATTTTTTTTTTTTTAGCAATGGACGCCGAAGCAATGCGGATGCTCGCCAAGGGGATGAGAGCTCAGAAGAGAAAGGGCGCGGCGGCCTCCGGATCGGCGAAGAGGGCCAGGGCGGAGGAGACGAGCTTGGCGGCGCCCGTCCAGGCGGCCCCGACCATCGACATTCCTTCAGACACCGAGCCAGTGGCTCCCCGGGCCTCCTCGAGGAGCCCATCGACTGGGGCCTCCATTCTGGGGGTTCGCCCCACGGAGGCGCCTGCCGCGGGGAGGAGGAG
Organism: Elaeis guineensis; assembly: GCF_000442705.2. Taxonomy (NCBI): domain Eukaryota; kingdom Viridiplantae; phylum Streptophyta; class Magnoliopsida; order Arecales; family Arecaceae; genus Elaeis; species Elaeis guineensis. The sequence goes on from NC_026000.2 coordinate 73,046,388, forward strand.
AAAATCGATGGCTCGCAGGGCGAGCAGCCACCGAGCTACTGCAGATGAGTCCGTCTGCTCTGAGGAGGGATCGGAGAATCCTTTCAATGATAGGGACTTGATCAGGCGGCTGCTCGACGGCTGCATCCTGTCCGATGTCGTGGAGAGGATCGACCGCGCCGATCCTGAGCAACGGGCTTGGGACTCTTTGGGGTCCTTCCTTGAGGTAAGCAGATATTTCTTCACACGGTCACTCGGCCTTTGTCACAATTCCCTATCCGTTCTTGCAGATTGGGCACCAGCTCTTCGCCTATGTCGGGGCGGCGAGCCGCATGAGGAGGGACCTCCTTCAGGCGGAGGAACGCTGCCAAGCCGAGGTTGCTCGCCTCCAAGCGAAGACGGCCGAAGTAGTCGCCCTCCAGGAGGCCCTGGAAAGAGAGAGGCAAGCCCGGGAAGAGGAGAGACAAGCCCGGGAAGAGGAGAGACGGATCTTGGAGGAGTCGGCGAGGAAGGCGGAGGCCGAGGTCGCCCATTTGGTCGAGCAAACTCCGGTTCTGGTCTCGGAGGCCAGGGCTCTTACGGTGGAGGAATTCAAGGCCTCCGCGAAGATGAGGGTCCTGAATGTCCAGTTCGGCCAGGAGGCGTTCACCAAGGGGTTCGAGCTCTGTCAAGAGAAGGTGGCCAGCAAATTCCCCGAACTCGACCTCGGCTTTCTTGAGGAGTCTGAAGATGAGGCCGGCCCTTCGTCCGTCGCCATCGCGGTCACACCCCCCGCACCGAGTTCTCCACCCCCTGCCCCTGAGGTCTGAGACCTCTGATCCTGCGCCCTTATTTTGTCGTCATATTTTCTTTCTGTTTGTCTTCAAAATTATTCAATCAATAAAGTTGAATTTCTTGTGGTGGATGGCTTCTCCTTCCTCCTCCTCTTTCTTTCTGCTTTTCTTCTTGCAATGAGTCGATCTTTGATGCTTGCACCTTCCGATGGCAGTGCCCTGCTGAAGCACTCCCCTTGCCCCTGGGGGTCCCGCTGAAATCGACAATCCAGTGGTTGAAAAAAGAGGTCCTTCACCTGACGAAGAAGTTGAAGAAATCGAAAGGTGAGCTTCGCAAATCGAGAGAAGGCCATTCTGAAGCCGCCGCTGAGGCCGTCCACTTTCGGAGTCTTCATGTAAATGCGATCATGGATTACAGCCGGAGGAAGGCGAACTTCACAAAGGAGCTCGAGGAATGCAAGAAGAGCACCAGCGACCGAATTTGAGCTCAAGAAGCCAGGATCAGCGCCCTTAAGGTGGAACTATCAGCTGCGAAGAGGAAGATCGACCACCTGGAAGGAAACTCATCCCGGCTCTTAGCCCGGGTTGATGATGAACAGAAGTGGTCGCAGAAGGTCTCCGACCTCCAGAAGCAGCTTCAAGACGCCGAGATGAGTCACGACGTGCAGCGGGCCAGCTGGCGCCGGCAAGTGGAAGAGTACAAAGGAAGATTCTGGACGGTGGCTGACGAGGTCGTTCGTCTCCAGAGGCAGCTGGTTCATAGGGCGCAGCTTACCTCCGCCCAAGATTCCGAAGAGCTCCAAGCCCTGAGAGGCACTGTTGAAGGAATTTCTGTCTCCCTCGGGGAGAAGACAGCCGAGCTGCAACAAGTGAAGATCCAACTGGCACTTGAGCGGAAGGCCGTCGCAGACACGGAGGCGGAGTCCGAAGTTTTGCGGAAGTGGCATCGAGAAGCGGAGGCTGAGAGCCAGCAACTTCGTCGGGCGCTCCAGGATGTACTGCGGAAGAGGGAAGAACTAGAAGAAGCAATAGAGAACCTGAGGTTGTCCTGGTTGAGGGATGGAGTAGATAACCCTAGGTCGGAGGGAGCAGGGCCTCCTTAGAGCTCTTTTGTCTTTATGTCTTATTATGTAGTTACTTCCTTTTTGTCATTTTGTCCTTCTTTCCTTGGCCATCCTGGCCTTGTAGTGTGTATATCGGAAATGGAAAAAAGAGCATTTTGTGTTACCTCGTCCATGCGTCGCACTGATATTGTTGTCTGTCGAATCTCTTTTGTCGTTTGACTTGTTTGATGTAGACGTTGTCGGGGGGTGGGGGCTTTTTCTCTTCATCCGATCTTGTTAGGCGGTCGGGTTTCATCACCATTAACCCCCGCTGCAGAAGTCATGGATGGAACCCGGCTCCCGTAGGGGTCCGGGCGAAGTCTTCCTTGTAGGCGAAATTCGACTCCCGTAGGAGTCTGGGTGGAGTCTTCCTTGTAGGCGGAACCCGGCTCCCGTAGGAGGCTGGGTGGAGTCTTCCTTGTAGGCGGAACTCGGCTCTCGTAGGAGTCCGGGTGGAGTCTTCCTTGTAGGCGGAACCCGGCTCCCGTAGAAGTCTGGGTGGAGTCTTCCTTGTAGGCAGAACCCGGCTCCCGTAGGAGTCCGGGTGGAGTCTTCCTTGTAGGCGGTACCCGGCTCCTATAGGAGTCCGGGTGGAGTTTTCCTTGTAGGTGGAACCCGGCTCCTGTAGGAGTCCGGGTGGAGTCTCCCTTGTAGGTGGAACCCGGCCCCCGTAGGAGTCCAGGTGGAGTCTTCCTTGTAGGCGAAACCCGGCTCCCGTACGAGTCCGGGTGGAGTCTTCCTTGTAGGCGGAACTCGTCCCCCGTAGGAGTCCGGGTGGAGTCTTCCTTGTAGGCGGAACCTGGCTCCCGTAGGAGTCCGGGTGGAGTCTTCCTTGTAGGCGGAACCCGGCTCCCGTAGGAGGCCGGGTGGAGTCTTCCTTGTAGGCGAAACCCGACTCCCGTAGGAGTCCGGACCTTCCATTTTGCTCGACCCGGCATGAGGTTCTCCTCTCGTTACCAGCCTGGCTTGTGGGGGCATGTTAGGGCGCTGTAAGGCCTCTCCCCCATCCGGTCTAAAAGAACCGGGCCTTCGACTTTGCTCATGTCAGGACGAGGTTCTCCTTCTGTTCCTAACATGGCTGTGGGGGCACATTAGGGCGTTGCAAGGCCTCTCCCCCCATCCGGTCTAAAAGAACCGGGCCTTTGACTTTGCTCAAGTTAGGGCGAGGTCTTCTTCCTGTCCCTAACAGGGCTGTGGGGGCACATTAGGGCGTTGCAAGGCCTCTCCCCCCATCCGGTCTAAAAGAACTGGGCCTTTGACTTTGCTCAAGTTAGGGCGAGGTTCTCCTCCTGTCCCTAACAGGGCTGTGGGGGCACATTAGGGCGTTGTAAGGCCTCTCCCCCCATCTGGTCTAAAAGAATCGGGCCTTTGACTTTGCTCAAGTTAGGACGAGGTTCTCCTCCTGTCCCTAACAGGGCTGTGGGGGCACATTAGGGCATTGTAAGGCCTCTCCCCCCATCCGATCTAAAAGAACCGGGCCTTTGACTTTGCTCATGTCAGGACGAAGTTCTCCTCCTGTTCCTGACATGGCTGAGTTTTTGGAGGGATCATATCCAGTCATAATACATCCATGCCAGGTGGAAAAGGTACGTTAGGTAGAAAGAAAAGTAGATTCAAGGTGAAATCATAAGTGATACATTTACAGTTTTCCTGCTCCTCCTTGAGGCCCTCCGGTGATGGAGTCGATGGTTCCGATGGGAGGTCGGTCTCCGGGTTGCTCCTCCCTTTTCTGCGGTTCAGGCGGTGGGAGGGCTCTTGGCCGGTCTTCTCTACCCTCAGGCCGGCGGCGGATGAATCTGTCGAGTCGACCTCGCCGAATGAGCTCCTCGATCTCGTCCTGGAGCTGGATGCATTCCTCCATGTCGTGGCCGTGGTTGCGGTGGTAGAGGCAGAACTTGTTGGGGTTGCACTTCCCGGGGTTTGTGCACATCCTCTCCGGCCTAGGGAGCTACTCTCTAACCTCCATCCGTACCTGGGCCTTTGAGGCGTTGAGGAGGGCGTAGTTGCAGAATTTCCCTGGTGGGGAACCCCGTCGAAACCTGCTATCCGGGCTTCTCGGCCTGCGTGCCCAGGGTGGAGTATGGGCGTGCTTATGTCCAGGAGGGGATCGGGAGCGCGGCCGGGCTTCCTTTGGCCTTTTCTCAACTGCGGGCTTACTCGAATCTCCCGCCTGACTCTCCCTTGCTGCCTCTTCGTCCTTCATTTTGAAGGCTTCTTCCGCTCGGGCGTATCCTTCAGCCCGAGCCAGTAAATCGGCAAAATCCCTGGGGTACTTTTTTTCCAGGGAGTACAAAAGATCATTCTTCTGAAGGCCACCTTTCAGGGCGGCCATGGCAACTGACTGGTCCAAGTTTCGGACCTCCAACGCCGCGATGTTAAAGCGGTTGACGTAGGCCCATATGGACTCCCCTTCCCTCTGCTTGATGTTGATGAGGGACTCCGAACCTTTCCGGGGATGCTGGCTGCTGACAAAATGGGCCACAAATTGGTGGCTCATTTGATCGAAGGAAAAGATGGTACCCGGCTTCAAAGCCGAGTATCAGTTCCTCGCTGCTCCCTTCAAAGTAGATGGAAAAACCCGGTATAAGATGGCGTCAGGAGCGCCGTGAAGCAGCATCATCGTCCGGAAGGCCTCCAGATGATCAACCGGGTCCGAAGTCCCGTCGTAGCTTTCGAACTGGGGAAGCTTGAAGTTTGGCAGGATCGGTTCCTGCATGATCATTTGAGAGAAGGGAGGGTCAGTGCAAATATCCTCACCATAAGTGGGAGGCGCGTGGCGGAGTTCTTAATCTGCCGGTTCATCTCCTGGAGCCTCCGGTCCAGAAAATCCTCTCGACTTCGAGTCTCGAGGATCCTTTGGTAGAACGGGGGTAGGGATCTTCCAGGGGTGGAGTCGTGATCCGATTGAGGGCTCTCTACCCTCGGATTTGTTTTCCCGGGAAGGATGGGGCGGCTGGCCCAAGTGGCCCGCCCCGCCGTCGGGTTCTGGCATTCTGGAGATGCCCCTTCCGGATGTGCCGACGCCTGCGGTTGCTGCTGCTGCATTGCTTGTACGGCTTCGATGAGGCCTTTGACCTGCTGTGCCAGCAAGTCAAATTGCTCCGCGCCGACCGCCGCCGCCGGAGGGGGAGGAGGAGGAGGCTGAGAAACTGGAGGGGAGGTCGGAGCCTGAGATCTGGCCGCGGAGGCCGTGGACCGCCGGGTGGACGCCTTGCACGGAGGCATCGAGTGTCGATCTCGTGGGGGAAGATTAGGAGTGGGTGACGGAGAGACGATCGGAGGCGGCTCCGTTGAACACTCCTTTAAGAACAAGGGTGCTGCGAAGACACACCCCCTTCCTCTAGCACCAATCCTGTTGGTGCAAAAATCTGCTTGCGCCGGAGAAGCTAGAGTCAGGGAAGCCGCGGTCACTGTCGGGACCTGCAAAGGAAGTCTAAACCGGAGGTGGGGTTGCTCCGGCAAGACCCTCCGATGCTCAAGTCAGTTCTCTGCCTCAACAAGAATGGAGTGCTCGAACGGAGAATTTAGCAGAGTTTTAAGATAAGAAATGAGCTTAGAGAATAACGTATCTGGATCCCCCTTTTTATAGGCGGAGGAGGTAACGGATTGATGGCGACGTCTGTAACCGTTTGATCGTGGGCCGTCCGTAGTCAGGGGGAATTTATTGCGAGAGGTAGTGGAGCGAAATCGTGGCCATCACCGCAGCTCGCCACATGGAATCTGTTGTAAGGAGTGGAGCAGCGTCCTTGTCGTGACTTGCCAGCGGATGGGAGAATCGTCCGGTATCCGTCGCAGGAGGTGGAGCAGGTTCGTGGCCGTTATGGTGGCCTGCCAGGGGGTAGTGGAGCTGTGCGGAATCCGCCACAGGGAGTGGAGCAGAGCTGCGATGGTTACTGCGGCCTGTCAGGGAATGATGGAGCTGCGCGGAATCCGCCACAGGAAGTGGAGCAGGATCGTGGCCATTATGGTGGCTTGCCAGGGGGCGTGGATCTGTTGATTGAAGCTCGACAGCGGTCGGAGCCCGGCCTCTGTAGAGGTCCGGGAGAGGTCCTCCTGGCGGTTGGGGTCGTGGGTGGAGTCTGACATCCTGGGAGTCCGGGCGGAACCCTCTGGAGCTGAAGTTGCGGGCGGAACCCGGCTCCCGTAGGAGTCCGGGTGGAGTCCTCTGCAAACAAAGTTAAAGGTGAAGTCCGGCTCTCGTGGGAGTCCGGACGGAGCTTACCAGCAGTTGATGCTGAGAGCGGAGCCTGGCTCCCGTAGAAGTCCGGTCGGAGCCCTCTGCAATCAAAGTTAAAGGTGAAGTCCGGCTCCCGTAGGAGTCCGGACAGAGCTTACCAGCAGTTGATACTGAGAGCAGAGCCTAGCTCCCGTAGGAGTCCGGGCGGAGCCCTCTGCAATCAAAGTTAAAGGTGAAGTCCGGCTCCCGTAGGAGTCCGGACGGAGCTTACCAGCAGTTGACACTGAGAGCGGAGCCCGGCTCCCATAGGAGTCCGGATGGAGCTGTGCTGTAGTTGATGTCGGAGGTGGAGCCCGGCTCCCGTAGGAGTCCGGGCGGAGCTGTGCTGTAGTTGATGTCGGAGGCAGATTCTGGCTCCCGCAGGAGTCCGGGCGGAGCTGCGCTGTAGTCGATGTCGGAGGCGGAGCCCGGCTCCCGTAGGAGTCCGAGCGGAGCTGTGTTGTAGTCGATGTCGGAGGTGGAGCCCGGCTCCCGTAGGAGTCCGGGCGGAGCTGTGTTGTAGTCGATGTCGGAGGCGGAGCCCGACTCCCGTAGGAGTCCGGGCGGAGCTGTGTTGTAGTCGATGTCGGAGGCGGAGCCCGACTCCCGTAGGAGTCGGGTGGAGCTGTGCTGTAGTCGATGTCGACAGCGGAGCCCGACTCCCGTAGGAGTCTGGGCGGAGCTGTGCTGTAGTCAATGTCGGAGGCGGAGCCCGGCTCCCGTAGGAGTCCGGGCGGAGCTGTGCCGTAGTCGATGTCGGAGGCGGAGCCCGGCTCCTGTAGGAGTCCGGGCGGAGCTGTGCTGTAGTCGATGTCGGTGGCGGAGCCCGGCTCCCGTAGGAGTCCGGGCGGAGCTGTGCTGTAGTCGATGTCGGAGGTGGAGCCCGGCTCCAGTAGGAGTCCGGGCGGAGCTGTGTTGTAGTCGATGTCGGCGGTGGAGCCCGGCTCCCGTAGGAGTCCGGGCGGAGCTGTGTTGTAGTCGATGTCGGAGGCGGAGCCCGGCTCCCGTAGGAGTCCGGGCGGAGCTGTGCCATAGTCGATGTCGGAGGCGGAGCCCGGCTCCCGTAGGAGTCCGGGCGGAGCTGTACTGTAGTCGATGTCGGCGGCGGAGCCCGGCTCCCGTAGGAGTCCGAGCGGAGCTGTGCTGTAGTCGATGTCGGCGGCGGAGCCCGGCTCCCGTAGGAGTCCGGGCGGAGCTGTGCTGTAGTCGATGTCGGAGGCGAGCCCGGCTCCCGTAGGAGTCCGGGCGGAGCCGTGCTGTTCCATCGTCGATTCCGCTGAGGGTTTCGGCCGTGGGTATTTTATACCCAACATACGCCATGACGTGTACACGACCAGATGTGGCATACTCACTAGGGGTAGTGAGTAGATACCAATCTGATCAATGGGAGAATCATTGGAAGGTTGTTAAAACTATCCTGAAGTATTTAAGAAATACTAAGGACCAGTGGCTTGTTTATGGTGAATCGGACTTGAGACTTATAGGGTTTACAGACTCTGATTTTCAGTCTGATCACGATGACAGCAAAAGTGTGTCGGAATTTATTTTTACCCTTAATGGTGGGGCTATCTGCTGGAAAAGTTTCAAGCAGCACACAGTGGCTGATTCAGTTTGTGAGGCAGAGTATGTCGCTGCATCAGATACTGCCAAAGAAGCGGTGTGGCTGAAGGAATTTATCTCCGAGCTTGGAGTAGCACCCTCCATTGTTGGTCCAGTTCTGCTCTACTGTGACAGCTCTGGAGCCATTGCTCAGGCGAAGGAACCAAAGGCACACCTACGGACAAAGCATATTCTACGCCGCTAACATCTCATCCGAGAAATTATGGATTGAGGTGACGTCGATCTTCAAAAGATCGACAGAAAGAAGAATCTGACTGACCCATTCACTAAAGTCATTACAGTGAAGGAGTTCGACAACTACAAGTCGAAGATGGGTATTGATACTGCACCGATTGGCTTTAGGCCAAGTGGGAGATTGTTGGGAATAGTGTCCCAAAGCCAATCATCAGCCTGTTGACAGTTGTGCTCATTTTTGTATATGTACATGAATTATGAATTAATAAAAATTATTTTGACATTTTTTCATCACAAAATATTTCATCTTCTAATGAACTCCTATGTTGTGGTGAAGTCCTTAGGACTATTTAGACTCGACAAAGGAGGATTTGTCATTTAGTCTTTAAATCTGTTCGCGACCAAATGATACGTTGTTACCAAGGACGACAACATTTATCAAGCATAGGTCATTGTGTGCTATATAGGTTGGTTGTCCTCTTAACCAATGAGTGTGGAGACACTGGTATAGCATACAGGTGAGATGTAAGGGTACATCTGCACTGAATGTGACCGACTCCGGAGCTATTTCTTCTGTCAAGATTTGCTCCGATGGAATATGGGTATAAATATCCCTCCGATCTGAGACCGCCACGGTGACTTGCAAGCAACTCACTACACTTCAGCACTGGACTACCTGAATTTTTAATTCAGTGACGGAAGGCAGCTGGGTGTAGTCAAGTACTTGACTTGTCGATGCGTGTGTCAAGATGGGATTGACCACTCCAGTTTAGAAGCTGTGTACAGTCGTGTTTCAATTTAGCAAAACCTTGGCCAGGGTAGTCCTTGTGAGGAGTGACAGGACTGTTTGAGTTGAGCATGATTCGGATGATCTGATCAGGGTTGACAGTTTAACCCTGAGTCATCCTAAACACAGGGGTCAAAAGGATGAATTATACAGTAATCAAATTCATGTAGATTCTGAGTATTGCGATTGCGATTATTCGACCTATCCGGACGTCGGATACCATTGCTAGATGGTCACTTCGATTAGTACAGGAATTAATTCTTGTGCTACCAGCTTAGGTTCCAATCTGTGGGGTCACACACATTAGAGGTTCCTATCTGATCTGATGGCTGATGTAGAATCCTACATGTTTGAGACTCAGTGATCAAGAATCAAGATTCTTTGATCATGAGTTCCACACATTATGGGTACCGGGGTCAAGAGTCCCACTGGTTGGGACTTTACGATCAGGGTTACATATCGATGAATTTTGATGCCTGATTGTCCATCGGATTTGGACTCAGTATTTATGAGAGATTTAATTAGTGATTTGATCACTAATTAACTCAATTTGATTGAGTAATTATTTTTTGGATCAAGTCCAATTGAATTGGATTCAGTTGGGTTTGATCCGATTAGGTTAAGAGTTGACCTAATCGTCGAGATGGTTTGGTCCCTGATTTGATCAGGGGTTGGGCTTAATCAATTTTTGATTTGATTAGGATTTTATTGAGCCTAATTAAGCTTAATTTAGTTGGGTTTAAATTAGTCTAATTGGACCTAACTTATTTGGTTCAATTAGGTTGGTTTAAATAATTAAACCACCTTGACCCAATCTCCATGCGCCACCTCACTTCCATTGCACCCATTTGAATTCATGAGAAGGAACTTCTCATGAATTTTTTTCTCACGCCAAGCCCTCTCCACGCCCCACTTTAATGTACCATATGAATGGATAAGGATGATTGGTTGGCCATTCAAATTTAAAATAAAGTTTGAATTTGAATGGGCAATCAATCTTTGCACCTTATCCAATTTTTTTACGCCCCATTTATTACATGAGAAAAGGTTTCTCATGAAATCACTCCATGCATAATTTAAGCCACGCCTCATGCCTTTAGTGGATAAAAGATGAGTTGGTGTCCATTTAAATTCAAAATTTGATTTGAATTCAAATATGCAATTACTCATCTTTATCCTTTCTTTTGGATAAGATGTTTGATGTGGTTATACAAGGAGGAGAAGAGTGGGGCGTGCAAGAAGAAGATTTTTGGAGAAAAATTTTGGGATGTGAGAAGTCTTATGTGTGAGAAGAAAGTCCATATCCTTCCAAGAAAAAAAGAAAGAAAAGTGGGTGCAAGATTTTCGGTGAGTTCCCTAGAGTTTTAGCCTGGGGTTCTGGAAGTGAGAAAGTGAGCTACGAGTATCGTGAGACTACAAAATCTCAGAGAGATCTTCAACATCCTCTCAAGCATGTTTTTTGATGATCTGAAGCATCCAAAGAATCGACAGACATCGATCGAAGTAGTTCGATCAGCATCGGCCATCAAAAGAGCTCTACAACGAGCAAGCACTCGTGAGGAGTCAATCAGACCGGGAGCTTCATGTGGATGATCCACAGAGGCTATACATGCTGTGTGGCTATGTCATGATGATCAGACTCTCCCGATGGTGATCAGATTGCGGCGATCTACTACCCATACAAAGGTATTGTATTCTGAACACATTACAGTAAAGTGTTTACTGTTTGAATTTGAAATTCAAATTTAAATGAATGCATACTATATATCATATTTAGATCCTAGTGTAGGGTAAATTCATGTTAATTAATTAGATTAATTAATATTTTTCCACTGTAAAATCATAATTTTAAAAAAAATTTAAAATTACCATTTTACCCCTGCACTGAATTTTTCCCACCATCAGGAAGACTTTGATCAGAGCATTATGAAAAATTAGAAATGATTTCTAATATTTCATAAATTGAATCATTATTATCTGATTGAGAGAAATATAAATATAAAATTGGGTTTGATATTTTTCCATACTCAAACTTATATTCGGGATGCAGGATGATCGTAAGATCAAGTTGTACGGTAATTTTCCACTGAAGGATATTTTTGGTATTTTTATCAAAATTCTTTATCTTTTAGGTAGACATGATTTGTTACTAGATGTCAATCATATTTTGTCAGTTTGATCAAATTAAAGAGTTTAATTCGATCATTAATTAGAAGCTGTTCTGATTGATCGAAATGGGTTAGCTTGATTTGACCTAAATCAGCTCAGTTATGTTCTAACCAAATTAGGTCAAATTGCACCCAGACTCACTGCTGGCTAGATGTGAAACCCAATGGGCCACACACAAAGAGAATTGATCATGGGTTTAATTTGATTAAACCATGTTTGCAAGTTGAACATGCTAGCACATGTTGCAAACCCTAGCATCTAGATTCGAATCGGATTCGAATCGGGTTCTGATTTGGGCTAATTTAGAACCAATTTGAGCTAAATTGGATTTGGTCTTGAAATGGGTTCGAAGTATTCTGATTGGGCTTACTATTGGGTGCTAAAAACTAGGGAACCACACACCTAAGAGTCTCTCTCTTGGCGTGTGGATTTAAATCCATGCGCATGTGCCACATGGTGCAAGGATGGAGTTGGCACCCCCCTTAACTTGGTCTTATCTATTTTTCTCCATGGCTTTTATTCTATGAAAGGTTTTCAAAAATCTTAAGAGGCACCTAAGAGTCCTTCTGAGTATTAAACTCTTCGTAGAAAAATTAGGAGAAGAGATAAGGATGTATCCATGCGCATGTGCCACATGGCGCATGGATGGAGTTGGCGCCCCCCTTAACTTGGTCTTATCTATTTTTTCTCCATGGATTTTATTCTACAAAGGTTTTCAAAAATCTTAGGAGGTGCCTAAGAGTCCTTCTGAGTATTAAACTCCTTGTAGAATAGTTAGGAGAAGAGATAAGGATGAAGCCATGCGCCACCCTTTGGAAGCGCCCCTTTGGACCAAGTCAAATCTCAAGGTTGTTTTGAATTGTTCAACACTCCTTATCTCTTCCGCCCTTCCTGAAGTTGGCACCCTCTATCTTTCCCATTGGATGGGCTTCCTTCCAGATTCAAAGGCATGGGTTGATGGTGCCAATAAGAGAAGCATTGCGACTTCTCATGTGAACACCGTAAGTTGAGTTCGAAGAGTCCTTCTGAAATAAGGCACCTCTTCAACACAACTTTGATGTCCACATGGCTTTTTCTCATCAAATGGAGTGTGAGAAATTGAGAGGAGGCATGAGATGAGGTGTGAGTGGGCATGAGATGCTTGGTTTGCACCCCTACATGCAATATAAATAAGGGTGCACGCCGAGGAGTCATCGCTCATTCCAAACTCTTCCTTCTTTCTTACAATAGGCTCATCTTATCCAATTCTCTTTATTCTTCTTCTCTAGCCTAGACAAGGTCCTGATAAAGGATAAGAAGTCTTCCAAAAGGCTTAGAGAATTGAAATAAAAATTAAGGTGACAAGGAGCAAGAAAGGAAGGCAAGAAAAGGTCCAACAGTGTAACAGCAAAGCCAAGAAAGGAGATTCAGCCCAAATTGCATTTAAATTTTGATAAATTAGAATCTAATTATAGAGAATATTTAAATAGGTATTAGTGGGTTGATTGAGTCCCCATGTGGATCAACATTGGAGGGTGAACACGGGGGCACCTGGTGGAAACCCTGACGGACTGCTGCCGGTGATCGAGCACAAATTAGGGTCTAGCGATAAGAGGTATGTTTCTATACCTTATATTATGATATTAATGCATATTATATGGTTTAAATTCTGATAAGGTGATCTTGGAGTTAGATTTTGGTTTTATGATTTCATAATAATTGCTTTGAAATCCGTACTTTCATCTTGACACTAAATCCTATATTTTTTATATTGTATGTGGATGACATTCTCTTGATTGAGAATGATATTCTCATGCTGACATCGATCAAAATATAGTTATCAAAAGAATTCATCATGAAAGATCTAGGAGAAGCTTTCTACATTCTTGGTACAAAAGTTTATAGAGATAGATCTAAGAGAATGATAGGACTCTCAAAGCAAATGTACATAGAGGAGGTGCTGAAGAGGTTCAACATGAAAAACTCCAAGAGAGGACTTTTGCTCCTTAGACATAGCATTCATCTCTCCAAGAAGATGTGTCCTGACAAACCTAAGGAGATTCAGCACATGAGCAAGATCCCTTATGCTTCGATAATAGGGAGTCTCATGTATGCTATGTTATGTACACAACTTGAGATAGCCCTTGCCACGAGTGTCACGAGCAGATATCAGGTAAATCTAGATAAAGAATACTGGATTGTTGTGAAAAATATCCTTAAGTACTTGAGAAGGACTAAAAATTTGTTATTAGCTTTTGGTGGAGGATCGGAGTTGAAAGTTGAGGGATACATTGATTCAAATTTCTTGACTGACATCAATGATAGAAAGTCTATATCGGGGTGTAACTTCTTTTTAATGGTGGTGCGATTAGCTAAAAAAATTTTAAGTAGCCGATTATTGTAGATTCGACCATGGAAGCCGAGTACATCATCACCTCTGAAGCTGCTAAGGAAGCCTTTCGGCTCAAGAAGTTCATTGCGGAGATGGGTGTGATGCCATCAGATGCGATTACACTACACCACGATAACAATGGTACCATAACTCTTGCTAAGGAGCCCAGATCTCACTCGAAGTCCAAGCATATAGAGCGATGATTTCACATCATACGTAAATATCTTGAGAAGAAGGTTATTGAGGTGCAGAGAGTCAACTCTACGCACAATGTGGCAGACCAACTGACCAAGCCTCTTAGCCAACAGAAGATCAAAGCTCACTTTGAAAAGATAGGTCTTTAGTATATGGCCAAGTGGCTATAGGTCAAATGGGATTGTTAGATATGTATCCTAAAAGTCAATTATTGGCTGACATATTTTATAATTCTAAGGCTTAATTTTGTACTTATAATATTTTTATTATGAATAAAAATTTTTTTCATTCCAATCATATTTATGTGTCCATGATTTATTAAAAAATTAACAAAGATAATTTTTGTATATTTTCAAGGTGTTGAGAATTTGAGACATACAATAACTAGTGGTTAGTTTTTAAATACTTTCGATCAAAAGATTATCACAGAGGATAGTGATCAATCCATTCGAGATCGGTGCACAGTTTATCTCCTTTATGGACAGATGAGTCTCGGATCTGCAGTGTAGGGACATTGGAGTGAGGGCACGGGTGGTTGTTAGAGAACACTTGTACTGAGTATGACCAATAAGAGAAATCATTTAGATGTCTACTCACTAATCAGTGGTTGACTCGATGCTACAGTGGTGTGAGTGGTCCTTTGACCTATGGTGTCATCGACTATTCGCAGCAAGGCTATTGAGTTTGACTGTATGTTCCCTTGGTCCCTAGTCATTTACATCTTTGCTGTATATGTTGGCTATAGTAGGTTCAGGTTTGCTGTTAAGAGTAGGATGCACCTAGATGGAATCTATCGATCTTGGTAGAAAAAGAGAAGTCCTATGCAATTTACGAGACTGAGTTCAGAAAGTCTTTGGCCAAAGCAAGTGTGAATACTGAAAAAAAATTTTCATGAGATTTGCAAATAAACTCGAGTCGAGCCAATCTAGCATATGATTGATGATGGAGTCTGATTAGTTCTCTATGACCTCCATCAAGTTGAGATTCATGATAGAAGGACTGAATCATATGATAATTACACATAGAGATTCATACTTTTATTCTACTAGATTGCCACTACATACTAATAGGTGTCATTGATGGATTGTGAAACTCATCGAGCATCATCTTGATGATCGATAACCCTCAAAGGATAGAGTTGGAATTATTCCAACCCATCAAATAGAGTTTCGATGATATTATAATGGAGATCACAACATATCTCACTACCAGATAGAATGGAACCTATGGGATCACACATTAAGGATTTAATCTTGAATTTGCCAATTGGGCTTATGAAGTTCTAATTGGGTTAGGATTTATTAAAATCCTATTAGATTTAAGAGAACCATGCTAGCACATGGTTAAACCCAATTCTTCTCTAGACTTCGATTGGATTAGGTCCATAGTCTTGAACCTAACCTAAATTCATTTGGGTATTAGTTGGGTGCCTAATTATAAGCCCAAGAGGATTAGATCATGTTAATGAGTTGACAAACTACTCTCCTCTTTTTCTCCATTGATATTTTCTTTTGAAGCGAAGAATTGATGGAAAGAAGAGATGGCGCCATCCTCCCTTTTTGGAAGGTCCAAGGGTCACCAACCCCTTGGAATGGTATGAGAAAGTGAGAGGGGCCCGCCCCCACTTCTTGGTTTGGCATGGAAGGAGAGAGAGAGAGGCCACGACCCCCTCTCTTGTATGAAAATCCTAAAAGGGGTGCCAATGGCCCCCTCTCTTGTATGAAAACCCTAAAAGGAGCACCAAGGATTGGTGCCCCAACTACCTGCCTCTCTTGATGTGGGGCATCCACTAAGTCTGGTGCCCCAACTACCTACCTCTTTTGATGAGGGGTGCCCACTCAGTCTGCCTATTTTGATTGGAGTGTCCCATCTACTTGTCAAAAGAGATTAAGATTCTACCAATTAAGTCTGATTTTAATGAGAAATAATCAGATTAAAAAGGTAGAAATCTTTATGAGATGAGGACTAGCCTTTTTTGGTTGATTGGTTCTTGATTTGGAATCAAGAGAGGGTCTATATAAAGAGATAGTCTTTTAGGATTTGAATTAATTGAATTTTGAGAAATCAAAACTCCTCCTCTCTCCTCTCCACACCTCATCCTCTCTCCTTCTTTTTTTCATGCCCAAGGGTTGGGCATCCATCATTCATACGCCTGAGTTAAGAAGGGTCTCTTCTATAGCAAGGAATAAGGAGAAGAAGCTATAGTTCAAGGGTTGAAGTTACAGTCAAGATCAAATACTGATCCAGGTTCAAAAAGATAAAGATCCTACTTGGAGAAGAAGGATCTACCATGAGAAGAAGAATTCAAGGTTGATCCCGATGGATACCTATAGAAGTCGAACACGTGTGCGGCTCAAGGACCTTCAGATCTAAGATCATTGATAGTGATGAATTGCAACCCACACAAAGGTATTGAGATTTGATCTCATCTTTATTTTTATTTTTAGATTATATGTATATCTTTATTTTTGAGCTCGGGTATGATTAGATGAGGTCTAATGCATATGGGGTTAAAAAATTTAACCCGATTCATTTCTGCTGCTCTTCAAAAAGGTTTTAAAATCTATGCATGTTATCCTACCTGATTTTCTAACATCAACTACACTATTTTGTTGTGGGATTCTTAGTACAAAAAAGTTATGTTCAATACCATTTTCATTGCAGTAGTCTTCAAAAATTTTATTTTCAAATTCAGTACCATGGTCACTATGAATATAAACTATAGTTAAATTCTTTTCATTCAAAATTTTCTATAAAACTTTGAAAAAATAGAAAAAGCTTTATCTTCATGCGCCAAAAATAAAACCTAAGTAAAATATGAGAAATCATCAATTTTCACAAGTCCATATTTCTTCCCACCAAGGCTTGTAGTCCAAATGGGTCCAAACAAGTCCATGTAAACTAGTTCAAATGGCCTATAAGTTGAAACTATATTTTTGGATTTGAAACTCTCCTAGTTTATTTACCAAATTGACATGCATCAAAAATATGATTCATATTCAAAATTCAATCTGGATAAACCTTTAAGCAAATCTTTAGTAGCTAATTTTGATAGAGTATGCATACTAGCATGTCCTAATCTACGATGCCATAACCAACTAGTTTTTTTGATCTTAGCATTCTTAACAATAAGGCATTGGCCACTTTTCATGACTATCTCATCGAGATCAATCAAATAGATATTGCCATGCCTATGTCCAATAAATTTGATACTATTATCAAAGGGATTAGTGACTATGCAAAAAGATAATTTAAATACTACTTCAAAGCCTTTGTCACACAATTGACTAATATTAAGCAAATTATGTTTTAAGTTATCAACTAACAGTATATTATCAACGAAGGTTGAAGGAGTAATCTGAATTTTATCAATGCCAATGATCTTTCCTTTGCCATTGTCTCCAAAGATGACTACTTTTTCATCTTTTTTCTCAAGGGTGAAGAATTGCTCCTTATCACCCATCAAATATCTTGAGCAGCCGCTATCCAAATACCACTTTCATTTTGATCTATTGGCTGCAAGGCATTCCTGTATAAAAGTCAAGTAGCTTTCTTAGGTATCCAAAATTTTTTGGATCCATTAGGATTAGTAATTATGGATCCTTTTGAAACCCAAATTTTCTTAACTATTTTGTCATTGATTTTTCTTAAATTATATGCAAATGCATTATGTCCTAGTTTTCCACAGTAGAAACATGTTATGTGTGAGGTGCTATAAGTGGATGATGATGCAGTAAAAAAATTTTTGAAAAATTTTTATTTATTATTCGGTTTATATCCTAAACTAGCCTAATAATAGACTCCCCTTTGGCTATTTAATATTATTTATAGCTTATCTGAACTATATATGAATCTTTTGAAAGGAATATGCCCTATAAGCCAATCAAAATGTATAAATAGATGGATTTTTTTTTTTGTCTCTCGACAACTCATGTACTGATGTTTTGAATAAATAAAGGCATTTAGTTCATCATATGCTGCATCTTATTTTGATGAACCCCATAAATTAGGGCTATGGTTTTAGGGTTATGATGCGATCATACCAAGTGAGACCTAAAACTTAAAACTCTAATTTTAAATATTCCTAGTCGATGGAACATTGAGTAGGGGATCAATATTTCTGGTAAGACTGGTACATCCTGTGTATGCTCGACAGAGAGGGTAATTGATCTCACAATTACTTGTGTATGACACTAATATAAGGATGTAAGTATTCATTAGAGAATAAATTCACTGAATTGATCCAATTAAAGAATATCTGATGGAGTCTTATCTACATGTCAACAGATTTTTTCTTATAGTGGGAATTGTGCATGTAAATCTTTTGACCTGCGACTGCCATAGAACCTTATAAGCATGAATCCATATTTTGGATCATACTCATTCATGATTTAATCATGTACGGGATGTTCTGGATATGATGGATTGCTTATGAAGGTTGTGAGTAGGTCAATATAGAAACGATCGCTCCTAGCAAGAGGAGATCGCATCCTATCTGCTTCAATCAAATAATGATTCAGGAAGACTTTGATCAAAGCATTATAAAAAAAAATTAAAAATAGTTTCTAATATTTTATAAATCGAATCATTACTATTTGATCAAGAGAAATATGAATATAAAATTGAGTTTGACATTTTTCCATACCCAAACTTATATTCGGGATGCAGGATGATCATAAGATCAAGTTGCACGGTAATTTTCACTGAAGGGTATTTTTGATATTTCCATCAAAATTCCATATCTACTAGGTAGACATGATACGTTGCTAGACGTCAATCATATCTTATGAGTTTGATCGAATTAAAGAGTTTAATTCGATCATTAATTAAAAGCTGTTCTCATTGATCAAAACAGTTCAGCTTGATTTGACCTAAATCGGCTAGATTGTGTTCTAACCAAATTAGTTTAAATTGCACCTGGACTCACTGCTGGTTAGATGTGGAACCCAATGGGTCACACACAAAGGGAATTGATCATGGGTTTAATTTGATTAAACCATGTTTGCAAGTTGAACATGCTAGCACATGTTGCAAACCCTAGCATTTAGATTCGAATCGAATTCGAATCGGGTTCCGATTTGGGCTAATTTAGAACCAATTTGAGCCAAATTGGATTTGGTCTTGAAGTGGGTTCGAAGTGTTTTAATTGGGCTTGCTGTTGGGTGCCAAAAACTAGAGAACCACATGCCTAAGAGTCTCTCTCTTGGCGTGTGGATTTAAATCCATGCGCATGAGCCACATGGCGCATGGATGGAGTTGGCGCCACCTTTAGATAAGGTCTATCCTATTTTTCTCTGTAACCTTTATTCTACGAATGTATTTCAGATGTCTTAGGAGGCACCTAAGAGTCCTTCTGAGTATTAAACTCATCGTAGAAGAATTAAGAAAAGGGATAAGGATTAAATCCATGCGCCACCTCTTGAAAGCGCCCCTTTGAAATTTCAAATGGGGAGATAAGTTTTAAATTATCCACACCCCTTAATCTCTTGCACCATTCTTCAAGTTGGTGCCATCTATCTTGGCCATTAGATGGGCTTCCTTCCAGATCCAAAGGCATGGGTTGATGGCGCCAATAAGAGAAGCTTCGTGACTTCTCATCTGAACACCATAAGTTAAGATCGAAGAGTCTTTCTGAAATAAGGCGTCTCTTCAACCCAATTTTGATGTACACATGGAATTTCTTAACTTATGGGGCATGAGAAATAGACAAGAGGCATGAGATAAATTGTAAGAGGGCGTGAGATATTTTGGATTGCACCTTTACGTGCAATATAAATAGGGGTGCACGCCGAGGAGTCTCGGGTATTCAGAAATCTTCTTTCTTTCTTACAAGAGGCTCTGCTTGTCCAATTTTCTTTATTCTTTTCTCTAGCCTAGATAAGGTCCTGATAAAGGATAAGAAATCTTCCAAAAAGGCTTAGAGAATTGGAATAAAAATTAAGGAGACAAGGAGCAAGAAAGAAAGGGAAGAAAAGGTCCAACAGTGTGACAACAAAGCCAAGAAAGGAGGTTCTGCCCAAATTGCATTTAAATTCTGATAAATCAGAATTTAATTGCAGAGTATTTTCTAATAAGTGCTAGAGAGTTGATTGAGTTTCCGTGTGGATCAACATTGGAGGGTGAACACGTGGGCACCTTGTGGAAACCCAAACAAATTGCTGCCGGCAACTAAGCACAAATCAGGGTTTAGCGATAAGAGGTATGTTTCTATATCTTTTATTTGATATTAATGCATATTATATGGTTTAATTTCTGAAAAGGTGATCTTGGAGTTAGGTTTTATTTTTATGATTTCATAATAATTACTTTGAAATCCGTGCTTCCGCCATTGTATTAAAACCTTTCAGTGGTATCAGAGCCACCTTGTTAGAATTAAATCATATGACGATATGTTAATGATTTAAAAGTAATATTATAAATATGATATGATCATTATTTATGTTTTAATATGATATTAATATGATGAGATCATATTCATTATTTCATAATTAAATCATGATGTGTATAATTTTGGAATGTTGCTATGTAATATTGAATTGTGTTCACTATGATGCTATATGATGAGATCATATTCATTATTTCATAATTAAAATATGAAGTATATAATTATGGAATGTTGTTTTGTCATATTGAATTGTGTTCACTATGATGCTATATGATGAGATCATATTCATTATTTCATAATTAAAATATGATGTATATAATTATGGAATGTTATTTTGTCATATTGAATTGTGTTCACTATGATGCTATATGATGAGATCATATTCATTATTTCATAATTAAAATATGATGTATATAATTATGGAATTTGCTTTGTCATATTGAAGTGTGTTCACTATGATGCTAATTTCTTTTATTCATGTATTTATTATGATATAGAAATTAAATATGCATTGAGACCTGAAAAATCCTCTGTAAAATAATATTAAGTTGTAGTGTAATTAACCAATAGCAGAACCAGTCGGATGTCTAATTGATCAATCGATGTCTAGAAAAGTGGTTCATGATTGGTAAAGAGAATGTGGTTTCTAATTGGTTCCGTTGTCTGACCTGGTCAAAATTTATTGGTGTCTAAGGAAAGCAACGGGGGGACCCCCACCTCTCTTCCACTTATCTGGCTGATTAGATTAATTTAATTCTTGACTGGGATGCTCGGTGTTATATTCACTATATTATGGCCTTCCTTCATGCTAGGACATTACTATGTCATGAACCATATTAGGTTTGTTGTGTAAGCACAAGACCAATTATGAAAACTGACATAATATTGTTCTGGCGCATCGAGATGCTTACAGCAATTTTTTGAGTATAATGCTTTGTTGTGTAACCACAAAAGCATTTATATTCTATTTTGACTGTATTAAAATGAAGGGTCCTACTTAACTAAAACATTATGGTCTGTTATGAAAACACAAAGCTATTAAAGTTTTAGAGGCCAGGGCTTATTATTGAGAATTGCATGAGATGCAATTGGAAAAAGTTTCCTACCTTTAAACTTATAAAAAGTTTGTTGTGCAACCACAAGATCTTTTATAAGGAATTAGGGTCTCAATCCCACTAAGAAAATCAATCAGGGTTTTCTCAAACATCATACTAGAGGGTTATGATGTCTGATAAAAATAATGGGAGACACAATAAAATTAAAGTCCAAATTTAATTGTGTATATCATATTGAGTTGTTCGCTTATGTAATGTTCTTTATTATGTAGATTAATGGCTTCTTCACTTTCACTTCGCTCCATTTTGGATACAAATAAATTGACTGGTACAAACTATGTGGACTGGTTGAGAAATCTTAAAATAGTACTTAGTCAAGAGAAGCTTTCTTACATTCTCAATACCCTTGACATTGAGCCAGTTGGGGAGGATGCCACAGAGGAAGAAAAAATCACATATAGGATGTGGCAAAATAATTCTTTAACTGTCAAGTGTATCATACTTGCCTCTATGACAAATGAGTTACAGAGGCAGCATGATAGCATGGACACTCATTCCATATTGCTCAATTTAAAAGAGCTTTATGGAGAACAGAGTAGGACTGCAAGATATGAGATATCTAAGCAGTTATTCCATGCCAGAATGACAGAGGGGTCATCTGTACAAAACCATGTTTTGATGGTTATTGACCTGATCACTCGATTAGGTCAATTAGGTTTTGTTATGGATGGGGAGTTGAGTCAGGATCTAATCCTGCAATCACTTTCAGAATCATTTTCTCAGTTTGTCGTGAACTATCACATGAACAAACTGAATTCTTCCTTGCCTGAGCTGTTAAATATGCTCAAAACAGCAGAGAGCTATATCAAGAAGGATAAGGCTCCTCTTCTTCTTATGGATGGGATCTCCAAGAAGAAGGCAGGCAAAAAGGGTTCTAAAAGGAGGCTGAACCCTAAAGGTGGTATAAATAAGAGAAAGAAGGGAAAGAAGACCTCCGGACAGTCGACCTGCTTCCACTGCGGCAAGGCAGGTCATTGGAAAAGGAATTGCAAGGCTTATCTTGCAACAGTGAAGACTGGTGCAAATAATGCACCAAAAGGTATGTATGAGATACATACAATATTATCATTGAATTCTTCCATATCAAACTCATGGGTATTAGATACTGCCTGTGGTTTTCATATCTACAAATCATTGCAGGGGCTGCAGAAAATTAGAAGTTTGAGGAAGGGAGACTTTGAGCTCTATGGTGCCGGAGGAGATTCAATCCAAGCAGAAGCTATAGGGACATATATCTTGAAGTTTCCTTCTGGGAAGATCTTAGAGCTAACAAATTGTTATTACATGCCTAAGATCATTAGAAATATTATATCTGTACCCTTATTGATAAAATAAGGATATCAAATATCTGTAACGAGCAATGGTTGCTCGATTAATTTTTCTAATGAAATAATTTGTCATGGCATTTTTGACAATGGTTTGTTGACTCTATGCTTGAATGATAATATTTTTCATGTTGATGAAAATAGTAAACATAAGAGAGATAATGTAAATAATACCTTACTTTGGCATTGTCGACTTGGTCATATTAGTGAGACTAGGATTAACAAGTTATATAAAGAAAAGTTTTTTGATTCTTATGATTGTGAATCATTAGGAACTTGTGAATCATGTCTCATGGGTAAATGACCAAGACTTTATTTAGTGGACATGGAGATAGGACAAACGAGTTGTTAGGACTTGTACATACAGATGTGTGTGGCCCTATGACAACTCATGCCAGAGGTGGATACTCATATTTTATTACATTTACAGATGATTTATCTAGGTTTGGATATGTGTATCTTATGAAACATAAATCCGAAGCCTTTGATAAATTCAAAGAGTATCAAAGCATGGTTGAAAAACAAACTGGAAAAAGTATAAAAATCTTTCGATCTGATCGAGGAGGAGAATACTTGTCCAATGAATTTTTAGACCATCTTAAAGCAAAGGGAATTATCTCTGAATGGACACCTCCTTATACACCACAATTAAATGGTGTAGCCGAAAGGAGGAAACGTACCTTATTAGATATGATATGATCCATGATGTGCTTCACTGAATTGCCTACTTCCTTCTGGGGTTATGCTTTAGAGACCGCAATAATTATCTTGAATAGAGTACCTTCTAAATCTGTATCTAGCACTCCATATGAAATATGGAGAGGTAAGAAGTCCAATCTTAAATATTTTAAGATATGGGGATGTTCAGCATATGTCAAAAGAAATTTTGGACATAAACTAGATACTAGAGCAGATAAATGTTTGTTTGTAGGATATCCTAAGGATAGTATAGGATATCTATTCTACCACCCTACTGAACAAAAGGTATTTGTAAGTAGGCATGCCACTTTCATGGAGAAAGAATTTATCCTAGAAAGAGGCAGTGGAAGAAATATTGAAATTAATGAAGTTCAACAAAAATAAATAGATATTTCTCAACCAAATATTCACATAAATAAAGAAGAACTAGAACACATAACTCCTATCCATAGGTCAGAGAGGGTACGACATATACTTATAAGGTATGGATTCATTATTGAGAATAATGAAGCCCAAGTCATTGAGAATGACGAACCTTTGACCAATACAGAAGCTGTCATGAGTAAGGACTCAGACAGATGGCAGGATGCTATGAAATCCGAGATGGACTCCATGTACACCAACAAAGTATGGACTTTGGTTGATGCACCAGAAGGGGTAAACCCTATTGGGTGCAAATGGGTCTATAAGAAAAAGATTGGAGCAGATGGTCAAATAGAAACCTATAAAGCTAGATTGGTAGCTAAAGGTTTCAGGCAAAAATAGGGTATTGATTATGATGAAACTTTTTCACCTGTTGCCATGCTCAAATCTATTCAGATAATGCTTATAATAACAACATACTATGATTATGAAATATGGCAAATGGATGTGAAGACCACCTTCTTGAATGGTTTTTTAGAAGAGAAGGTCTACATGTCACAGCCAGAGGATTTTGTCTCAAATGACAGACCAAATCTAGTGTGCAGGCTTAAGAAATTCATTTATGGATTAAAGCAAGCCTCAAGGAGTTGGAACATCCACTTTGATGTAACAATCAAAGAATTTGGCTTCATCAAAAATGTGGATGAACCTTGTGTGTATAAGAAGATTAGTGGGAGTGACCTAGTTTTCTTGGTTCTGTATGTAGATGGCATACTCCTTATTGGGAATGATATCCCAATATTACAAACAGTCAAATTATGGCTATCAAATAAGTTTTCCATGAAAGACTTGGGGGAAGCATCTTATATACTTGGTACAAAGATCTATAGAGATAGATCTAAAAGGATGCTAGGCTTATCTCATTCTAAGTACATTGACTTAATACTGAAAAGATTCAGTATGAATGAAAGTAAAAGAGATTATTTTCCCATGAGTCAAGGCATACATCTCTCTAAGAAGATGTCTCCTAAGACAACTGAAGAGAGAAATAGAATGAGTTTTATTCCTTATGCTTCGGCTGTAGGATCAATAATGTATGCTATGTTATGTACCAGGCCTGATGTAGCTTATGCCTTAGGTATAGCCAGTAGATTTCAGGCTGATCCAGGAGAGGATCATTGGAAGGCTGTGAAAAATATTCTAAAGTACTTGAGAAGGACTAAGGATATTTTTCTCAAATATGATGGATCTGATCTTAAACTAGAAGGATACTCTGATTCTAGTTTTCAATCAGACCCAGATGATAGCAAATCCATTTCAGGGTATGTCTTTACTTTGAATGGTGGAGCAGTGAGTTGGAAGAGTTCTAAGCAGCAAACAGTAGCTGACTCAACCACAGAGGCAGAATATCTAGCTGCAAGTGAAGCCGCCAAGAAAGCTGTCTGGATGAAGAAGTTCATCACTGAATTGGATATTGTTCCTAAGATCGAGAACCCAGTACCACTTTATTGTGATAATACTGGAGTAGTTGCTCAAGCAAAGGAACCCAGGTCTCACCATAAATCCAAGCACATTTTGAGATGCTTCCATCTCGTTCGTGAAATAATTGAAAGACAAGATGTTATTATTGAACGAGTAGACACAAAGAACAACATAGCGGATCCATTCACTAAAGCTTTACCACAACAGCAATTCGATCACCATCTCGATTGTATGGGGTTGAAATATAAGGGAGATTGGCTTTAGTGCAAGTGGGAGATTGAAAGGAATATGCCCTATAAGCCAATCAAAATGTATAAATAGATGGATATTTTTTTTGTCTCCCGACAACTCATGTACTGATGTTTTAAATAAATAAAGGTATTTAGTTCATCATATGCTGCATCTTATTTTGATGAACCCCATAAATTAGGGCTATGGTTTTAGGGTTATGATGCGATTATACCAAGTGAGACCTAAAACCTTAAAACTCTAATTTTAAATATTCCTAGTCGATGGAACATTGAGTAGGGGATTAATATTTCCGATAAGACTGGTACATCCTGTGTATGCTCGGTAGAGAGGGTAATTGATCTCATAATTACTTGTGTATGACACTAATATAAGGATGTAAGTGCTCATTAGAAAATGAATTCACTGAATTGATCCAATTAAAGAATATCTGATGGAGTCTTATCTACATGTCAACAGATTTTTTCTTATAGTGAGAATTATGCATGTAAATCTTTTGATCTGAGACTGCCATAGAACCTTATAAGCATGAATCCATATTTTGGATCATACTCATTCATGATTTAATCATGTACGGGATGTTCTGGATATGATGGATTGCTTATGAAGGTTGTGAGTAGGTCAATATGGAAATGATCGCTCCTAGTAAGAGGAGATCGCATCCTATCTGCTTCAATCAAATAATGATTCAGGAAGACTTTGATCAAAGCATTATAAAAAAAAATTAGAAATGGTTTTTAATATTTTATAAATCAAATCATTATTATTTGATCAAGAGAAATATGAATATAAAATTAGGTTTGACATTTTTCCATACCCAAACTTACATTCGGGGTGCAGGATGATCGTAAGATCAAGTTGCACGGTAATTTTCACTGAAGGGTATTTTTGGTATTTCTATCAAAATTCCATATCTACCAGGTAGACATGATACGTTGTTAGACGTCAATCATGTCTTGTGAGTTTGATCGAATTAAAGAGTTTAATTCGATCATTAATTAAAAGCTGTTCTCATTGATCAAAACGGTTCAGCTTGATTTGACCTAAATTGGCTAGATTGTGTTCTAACCAAATTAGTTTAAATTGCACCTGGACTCACTACCGGCTAGATGTGGAACCCAATGGGTCACACACAAAGGGAATTGATCATGGGTTTAATTGATTAAACCATGTTTGCAAGTTGAACATGCTAGCACATGTTGCAAACCCTAGCATTTAGATTCGAATCGAATTCGAATCGGGTTCCGATTTGGGCTAATTTAGAACCAATTTGAGCCAAATTGGATTTGGTCTTGAAGTGGGTTCGAAGTGTTTTAATTGGGCTTGCTGTTGGGTGCCAAAAACCAGGGAACCACATGCCTAAGAGTCTCTCTCTTGGCATGTGGATTTAAATCCATGCGCATGAGCCACATGGCGCATGGATGGAGTTGGCGCCACCTTTAGATAAGGTCTATCCTATTTTTCTCTGTAACCTTTATTTTATGAATGTATTTTAGATGTCTTAGGAGGTACCTAAGAGTCCTTCTGAGTATTAAACTCATCGTAGAAGAATTAAGAAAAGGGATAAGGATTAAATCCATGCGCCACCTCTTGAAAGCGCCTCTTTGAAATTTCAAATGGGTAGATAAGTTTTAAATTATCCATGCCCCTTAATCTCTTGCACCATTCTTCAAGTTGGCACCATCTATCTTGGCCATTGGATGGGCTTCCTTCCAGATCCAAAGGCATGGGTTGATGGCGCCAATAAGAGAAGCTTCATGACTTCTCATCTGAACACCGTAAGTTAAGATCGAAGAGTCTTTCTGAAATAAGGCATCTCTTCAACCCAATTTTGATGTACACATGGCATTTCTTAACTTATGGGGCATAAGAAATAGACAAGAGACATGAGATAAATTGTAAGAGGGCATGAGATGTTTTAGATTGCACCTTTACGTGCAATATAAATAGGGGTGCACGCCGAGGAGTCTCAGGTATTCAGAAATCTTCTTTCTTTCTTACAAGAGGCTCTGCTTGTCCAATTTTTTTTATTCTTTCTCTCTAGCCTAGATAAGGTCCTGATAAAGGACAAGAAATCTTCGAAAAAGGCTTAGAGAATTGGAATAAAAATTAAGGAGACAAGGAGCAAGAAAGAAAGGGAAGAAAAGGTCCAACAGTGTGACAACAAAGCCAAGAAAGGAGGTTCTGCCCAAATTGCATTTAAATTCTGATAAATCAGAATTTAATTACAGAGTATTTTCTAATAAGTGCTAGAGAGTTGATTGAGTCCCCGTGTGGATCAACGTTGGAGGGTGAACACGTGGGCACCTTGTGGAAACCCAAACAGATTGCTGCCGGCAACTAAGCACAAATCAGGGTTTAGCGATAAGAGGTATGTTTCTATATCTTTTATTTGATATTAATGCATATTATATGGTTTAATTTCTGAAAAGGTGATCTTGGATTTAGGTTTTATTTTTATGATTTCATAATAATTACTTTGAAATCCATGCTTCCGCCATTGTATTAAAACCTTTCATCTTTCTATCGAGGATCTTAATTTTTCAACTTCCTTCTTTAGGATTTCATTCTCTTCTTTTAATTTATTATTGTTTTAAAATATTTCTTCTTTTTCTTTGATCAATACCTCATTCTTAGCTTTCAGATTTTAATTTTTTTTGGGCTTGCCTTTCTAAATTCTTTCATTAGATCATGAAAAGTATCTTGAAGTTCATCAAAAGTGAATTCTAAAGAAAGTTCAGAGGATACCTCATCATCCAAGTTCACACGATAGAAATTTGCTTCATTTTGGATTTTTTTCTTTAGAGCTAGACTCGACACTATCAGTCCATATTGCCACCATGGCCTTCTTCTTGGTTCACTTGAATGATTTCTTCAAGGTTGGACAGTCAGTCTTGAAGTGTCCAGATTTCTTATATTTGTAGCATAATGGTGGTTCCTTCTCTTTCTCTCTCTTTGTTCGACTCTCCTTTGGTCAGGTTCCTTCTTTTGAATCCTTGCCTTCTTCTTTTCACAAATTTTTTGAACTTTTTGATTACAAGCACAATGTCCTCACTATCATCATCATCTTCGGAGGACTGATTTCCATCTTCTTCAACTGCAGTAGATTTTCGGGTGATAGTTTTCTTCTTTCAATTCTCATCTTCATTATGCTGCCCCATTGCCAATTCATGTGTCATTAGGGATCCGATCAGCTCCTCAAGTGAAAATTTATTCAGATCTTTCATCTCTTGAATGGCTGTGACTTTTGCTTACCACATTCTAGCCAATGATCTGAGAATCTTTCTTACCAATTCACTATTATCATAAACTTTACCTAGGCATTTTAGTCCATTAATGATATCAGTAAAGTGTGTAAACATGCTAGTAATTGATTTAGTGGGATCCATTTTAAATAATTCATATTGATGCATAAGAATGCTGATTTTTGATTATTTTGCTTGATTTGTCCCTTCATGCATTACCTTATGTCTATCACAATTTTTTTTTGCTAAATTGCATGTAAAAATTTGGTTAAACTCATTAGCATCAAGGGCACAATAATGTATATTTATTGTCTTGACATTTAGTTGAGCAAGTTTTTTATCCATTTCATCCCAATCCATTTCGAATTTGGATTTAGCAATGCCATCCATAATGATTGTAGGTGTATGTGGTCCATTGATTATGACACTCCACATATCGTAATCAAGGGCTTGTATGAATATATGCATGCGAGCTTTCCAATAGGTGTAATTCGATCCATTTAAAAGAGGTGGCCTATTTGTGGACTGCCCATCGATAAGTGAGCCTCCTAATTGAGTTGTCATGATCTCTTAGTTTCAGCCCCAACTGTAACTAAATACAGAAATTCAAAAAATAAAAAGAATTACAACAAATTTACTCCTCAAACTGAGCTGGTTTATTATTGTTGCAGCCAGGTGGTTATGGACATGAATGCATGCAATCAAAGCTCTTTATCCTCTCTCTAATGCTTTCAAAGAATCAAGAGAATATTGATTGAAAATTGGTGAACACTCTTGATAGCAATTAATGTAGATTTCTTCTCTTTTTCAGATGAATAGTATATCTCTTGTGTTTCCTTAACTTTTGTTTTATCCTTTCATCATTCCCTCCAAGCTTTGAGTGTTTTAAACTTGATTCTAGCTATTTATTACTGTTAGAAGTGAAAAATAGCCACTGAAAGCTTTTTCTGGACAGAAAACAGCATCTATAGAAGTAGCCATTGAGGCTGTCAGATATCATCGAGTCGTTTCAGATTGACCTCAAGTTGGCTCAAACAGTATTTCTCAAAAATTCACATTCTATTTTTCTAAGAGAGCCAGCTCGGATTTGTCTTCGAGCTGGCTTAATATGCATTCTTTAGAACTCTTCTTTTTGCTAACTTGACAGAGCTGGCTCGGTTTTAGTTTTGAGCTGGCTCGACCGTCAGAATCCAAAAACACCTCTATTATCTTGAGAGAGTCAGCTCGAATCCATCTCGAGCCAGCTCGACTGCATGCCAAGCTAAAATAGTGAAGGTGTACCATGCCAGAGTCAGCTCAATTTCTTGGGTGAGTCAGCTCGAATACATTGGGCTGGTTTTTCCCATGCTAAATCCCTCCAAACTCATTTTCTCTTGACTCAAATGATCTTCAATTATGTTAGGATTCTCTTAATGACCTTTTTTTTCTATAAAAATATACTTTGACAAACTTTGAAAGATATTGGTATTGAAATATGCTATAATACTTTGTGATCATCAAAATCATTTTTAGGGATAATATAAGATATTTATAATACTTATCACATCACACAACTTGAACTTTGCTCGTCCTCAAGTAAAGAAAAGATTTAGAATTAAGTACCGTTTAGCTTAAAGTTTAAAATTTTATCAGGTAATGTTTAAAAAAGCCATTGATGTTTGGTAGAGCGTGAGTGAGTTATATCATTAAGGTATTAGTACTAATCAATGTGGGAGTTAAGTCAAGAATATTAAACTTTTTCTAAATTTTTTCTAAATTATTCTTATCTTTATCTCTAAATCATCAAATTTTCATATAGACAAGTATATTATTACTTCCATCCTTTATTTATTGACTTTTTTTTATTTTTTTCTTTAATATTATACTGCTATTAAATATCTTAACCCCTTAAGCTTTCTATTTGATTCTTGTAGCGAGTTTTCAACTAATGACTCCAGAACCAGATGGCTTTAAGGCACTAGATATAAAATATCTCTCAGACTTACATGCTCGAATCAAATTGGCTGCGAGTTAAGAATAGTATTACAACAGAGCTTCTTTATCCTTCAAACTTTTTGATGTGAAACTCAATGCTTGCTTAGGCACAGAGGTCCTGTTACTTAGTGAGAAGTACTTAGAAACTATTTGTTATTCTATAAAATAATTTATTTTATAAAAAAAATAGTTACTCTACATAAATCCATAGGAAGTAAACTCTTCTTTAATACTGGTAGAAAGAAATAGAACTGCTCATAGAAAAAATATTTATATTCTAGACTTAACTCTTTATTAGATTTTCTTAATACTTGATCCCTCGATATCTCACAAACTCTATGATCTGTATGTCAATTTATTTTTTTTAAAAAAATATTTGATTCAACTTGATTCTTAAGCATAATTGGATGCTTAAATGCTAAATACTAATTTATTTGAGGATTAATTTTTTTTTAATTATTATTATTATTTTTTTTAACTTAATCGATATTGTCCTTAATGAAGTAGAGAAATAGAGTATGATATGTAACAAGAGAGAAAAAGGAAGGAGTTCACCTAGGCTTAATTTATTCTCGATGTAGCCTGGACTTTGAAGATTATAGATATAAGTTCTCCCCAACTTGGCTGATAGTCCTTCTTGGAGTAAGGTTCCTAAATAAACTAAAAAAAAATGAAAGTAAAATATAGAAACCTGGGTTGTCTTCCAACAAGTGCTAAGTTTAAATACTTTAGCCAAACTTTTATTAAGACTTCTCTTAAGAAATTGGGTTACCTTCCAACAAGTGATAAGTTTAACATCTTCTGTCAGATGCTATGAGGGAGTCTCACTTAGAACTAACTTGGGTACATCCCTTAAGGTTTCAAAAGGATAAGGCCAATCAAGAGGCCTTGTTATCATGGTAGAAAAATATTCGTGGAATACTCTACAATGATTAGCCCAGACCAAAAGCGTGTATTGGGCAAGCACGCTATACTAGGGTCTAAAAATGTAAAAGTCAAGAAGGGATGGTATTTGTTGGGTCGAGATCAGGATTGATGGTTTAAAAATTTCTTCAATTATAGCCTGATTTACCCCAATTCCAGTCTCAAATATGCTATGTCTTGGCATAATCTCTTTTCGATCTATGACCTAGCATTTTTTCTAAATTAATGTTAACTCTATCTCCATACATCATTTTAGTACTGCAGATAAATTTTGAAGACAGTCCTCGAAAGTAGTGCTGAATATCGAAAAATCAATCATAAAGATCATAAAATCGTCAGCCCTTATTTTAGAGATATCCCATTCGATAGCTTCTTTATGCATTTTTAGAACACCTATAAATTGGGCTTCTTGATTAAGGATCACTAAAAGGATGTCAGTGGGTGTGTTAGAAAGTGACTTCAATTCTAGAGCAGTTGGTGATTCTAACAAGGGAGCTATTGGGGGGCTAGATGGTGGCTCATATTCTTCGATCCTAAGTGGGATGATTTTGAGATATGGTGTATCTACTAGATCATTTACTACTATAATATACCCATCTTCATCAAAATCGTCCACCCCAAAATGAGCCTGATAGGGATTTAATGAATCTTAGGGAAGAATTATGGGTGGAGCTTTCTTTATTGTATTATTCATTTGTACTCCTTGAGAAGTCTCAATTAATTCTATCATTTCATCAATTTCTTCTCCCTTCTTATTAAAAGAAATGGTTGACTCAAGAAAACTTGGAAATGAAACCATAGATAGGTAAGGTGATGATGGAATTAGTTCATCCCATCTTTCTGATTCTTTCTTATATGTTTTTGCCTCAGTCAAATTCTCTGCATTGATCTTTTTGGTTGTGCTGGCACTACAAGAAAATTGACTATTAGCGATAGCTAATTGCTGTCGCTAATAGTCAGTTTGCCGTCACTAATGCTATTAGTGATGGCACACCGTCACTAAAAATCTGATGGAAATACCTTAGTTGCTAATTGCTATTATTTGCGACGGCAAAGCCACCGTCACTACTAAAGATAATTAGCGATGGTATTAGCAATAAAAAAATTATCGCTAATAATTTTAATTTTTGTAATTACATTAATAAAAAACTATTAAAGACAGCATCTTTATCACTAATGCCATCGTTAATAGTTTTTTAATTTCTTTAAAAAATTAAAAAATTAGTGATGGTAGTATAACCACTAATGCCATTGCTAATAGTTTTAATTTTTTTTTTTAAATCTCAAAAAATTATTAGCAATGGCAGTTTTCATCATTAATGACGTCGTTAATTATTTTTAATTTTTTTAAAATTTTTTAAAAAACTAGTAGCAATGATAATTTTCATCGCTAATGCCATCCCTAATAATTTTTAATTTTTTTAAAAATTATAATTAAATATTTTAAAATTTATTTTAATCATAATAATGAGCAATAATATTTTCTAAAATCTATTATAAATAAGATAATAATATTTAACACAATCATAATTATAAAATTGATTATATTATATTAAAAATATAGATTATAAAATTTTACATTCAGATACTACTTTATAAGTATTAAAATTACATATATATCAAAAAAAATCATCTAAGATCCTACTCGTTGTCCTTGTCATCCTCTTGCTCCTGTATGTCCTCTCTAGCAGATGGTGGCTAAGAGCTAAATGTTTCACCATCTTGTAATAAAAATAAAATAAAATATTTTTAATAAATTTTAATATGAAACTGTATATGTCGATATAGAGATGTATATTTCAGTATACTACTCTGATTCTTGAACAGATTGTTCCTATACATTTTATTTGATGATACGGAGCTATAGACATCCTGACCCATCATTTGGATAGTTAAATTAAATTTTTATCACCTAAATTTTATTTTTTAAATAATTAATAAGTTTCAATATGAAAGCATATATATCGATACGGAGGTATATATTTCAATATACTACTCTGATTCTTGAACAGAATATTCTTACACATTTTATTCGATGATATGAAGCTATAGATATATCCGACTCATCATTTGGATGGTTAGATTAAATTTTTACCTCCTAGAATCTATTCTTGAATTATTAATAATTTTTTATACAAAAGAGTATATGTTGAAATGGAGGCATATATTTCGATATACTACTTCGATTCTCGAACTGATTATTCCTATAGATTCTATTCGATGATACAGAGCTATAGATATCTCCAGCCTATCATTTTGGATCATTAGATTGAATTTTTACCTCCTAGATCTCATTCTTGAATTATTAATAAGTTTTGAGACGAAAACATATATATCGATATGGAGGCATATATTTCCATATACTACTTTAATTCTTGAACAGATTATTTCTATATATTTTATTCGATGAGATGGATCTATAGACACCCCTAATTCATTGTTTGAATTATTAGATTAAATTTTTATCCCCTATATCTTCTTTTCAAACTTAAGTTTTGATATGGAGGCATATCTTTCAATACGAGGGCATATCTTTCGATACACTCTTTTGATTCTTGATCAGATTATTTTTACACATTTCATTCAATAATACGGAGCTATAAACATGTCTGACCTATTAATTAAATGGTTTCATTCTAAATCATATAAGAAGAAGAACTTTAATTGCTCATAGTGATATCTTGATGAATGACATAAATCAACAAATGTTAAAAAATATATCTTAAAGTCAATCATTAGATAATTGTGCTCTTCATAATTTATATATAAATTATAAATTAACAAATATTATTTAATATTTTTTATTAAAAGATGTACATCTTTCTTGATTAAAATTTAATATTGTGATGAAGTCCTCAGAACTATATGACAATCGATAAAGGAGGATTTATCGAATAGTTCTTAAATATGTTCACGATCAAATAATATGTCATTAAAAGATGATGATGTTTATCAAGTACAGATCATTATGTGCCATATAGATTAGTTATCCTCTTAACTAAAGAGTATGAAGATACTGGTATAACATACAGGTGAGATGTAGGAGTACATCGTCACCGAACAAGTAACTTACCTATGGAGTGGTCTGCTGTCAAGGACTGCTCACAAAAAATATGGACATAAGTGTCTCTCCAATCTAAGATCATCATGGTGACTTGCAAAAAATTCACTGTGCTTTGGTACCGAACTACCTAAATTTTTAATTCAGTAATGGAAGATTTCTGGGTATAGTTAAGTACTTATGGTAATCGGTGTGTGAATCAAGATGTGATTAAACCCTCCGTATTTCAGGAGTTCATACATCACTATATTTGAATTAAGTAAGACCTTGATCAGGGCAATCCATGTGATATGTCACAGGATTTGAAAAAGATTCAAATACAATATGGATAACTAATTTCAAGATTGATCGTTAAACCCTAGGTCATCCTGAGCCTTCACGGTCAAAGGGATGAATTCTGTGATAACCATATTCCTAGGTTCTTGAATATTGCCTTTCAAATAGTTGATCTATCCAGACATCAAGAATTATTACTAGATGGTAACTTTGATTAGAACAGAAAATAATTTTTGTGCTACTGGCTTAGTATTTGAACCTATGGATGTAGGGTTTTCGGAAGACAACATGCACAGTAGAAGCATAATGGATTTCAAAAAGTTAAACTAAGAAATTTTAAATATTAAACCCTTAAACCAGTACTTCTTTGATGATTAACAATCATATAAAATATTTTCATAATAAAATTGAAGGTATAGAAGAATACCTGCAATGCTTATTCTAAAACTCCAACTGAACCTCCACTAGGTGCCCAAGTGTTCGCCCTCCAACGATGATCCACACAGAGCTTTGATTGAGATATCAACTCTTTAAGATGATTCTTCTTCTAAAATCTCACTCTGAGAACTTCTTTGGGTAGCAAAACCTTAAGGCCTCCTTCTTCTCCTCCCAGCCTTTCTATCTTTATCTTTCTTATCTCCTTGTCTTCCTTATATCTTTTCTTGGGCTCTTATCCTAAAATCGGACTTGTCTTTACTATTTTAGAACTTATCCTAATAAAAGAAGGAAAGAAATAATTGGATAAGTGGAAGAGAGGTGTAAGAAAGAAGAGATAAGAATAGAAATCTAAATGAATCAGAACCTCGATGCAGGACCCTTTTTATACTTAGCGACGGGATGCCATCAAAAACATCTCGCACCCTCTCCACATGACAACTCATGCCCAACCAAAAATTCTCACACCTCTAATCAATTTCACACACCCATCTGGAAACCTTCTGATATGTGGCAAATATCAAAAAAAATTTCAAGAGTTGCTTCGCACAGAAAGACTCTTCGGAAAAATTTTTCTCAGTATTTTTCGAGGAATCACGAGGCTTCCCTTGGGTGGCATTTTTTTCCACCATTGATCAGCGCACTCTAGCCATCCATGGGCCCACAAAGGAGATGCTAATTAGAAGTTGGCATGGAGAAAAATCAAATTGAGGGGAGGTGTGACATATGGATAAGAGTCCTTAACAATATGGACTCTCATATAAGGCGCATGGTTGTGGGTGGTTAGGCTTCCTTATTTATCCAAACTTTTTTGATAAAATAAGTGATTAAGAGGCAGAAGGACTCTTTTGCACCTCTTAATAATTAGATAACCACCTTGTATAAAAATTCATTAGAGATTAAAGTGGATAAAGAAGGAATGTGGTGTCCCAACCCATGGGGTGCCAAAAATTTCTTTCCACATAAAACTTTCTTCACATGCCAGAGAAAGAATATCTAGCATGTGCGATGCTAGGAAGGAGGCACCAACAGGTTTGCTCAATCAGCCATTTGTCAATCCGATTTAGGATCAAATCTGATTTGACCTTAATTGGATTTAATTAGCTCAATCTGAAATCAATTTCGAATCTGATTCGAAACTAGGAGCTAGGATTTGCAACCCATGCTAGCATGTTCATGCTGCAAATGTGATCTAATCCAATCAAACCCTTGATCAATTTTCTTTGTGTGTGATCTATTGGGTTCCACATCTAGCCAGTAGTGGGTTCGAGCGCAAGTTGACCTGATTTGATTAGAATTCAATCTAATCAATTTAGGTCTAATCGAGCTATCCCGATTTCAGCAATTAGAATCCTTTTTAATTGATGATTGACTTAAACTCTTTAATTTGATCAAATCTACAAGACAAGATTGATAATGTATCATATCTATTGGAAAGATATAAAATTTTGATAAAAATATCAAAAATACTCTTCAGTGGAATGTTACCATACAATTCGATCCTGCGATCTACCTATATCTCGAATATGACTTTGGATATGGAACCATGTCAAATTCAATATCACATTCATATTTCTCTTAATCTTATAATAATGATTTAATTAATAAAATATTAGAAATATTTTCTAATTTTTATCTTGCTTTGATCAAAGACTCCTTGAGTCATCAGTCGATTAGAGCAAGTAGGATGCGATCTCCTCTTACCAGGGGTGATCGATTTCATATTGACCTACTCACAACCTCCATACACATTCTACCATATTTACAATATCCGGTACATTACTAAGTCATGAATGAGTATGAACCAAAATATGAATTCATATATACAAGGTTCTATGGTAGTCTCAGGTTAACGGATTACATGCATAACTCCCACTATAAAAAAATATCTTTTGATGGGTAAGTTGATTCCATAAGATATTTCTTAAAATTGGATCAATTTAATAAACTCATTCTCTAATAAGTATCCAGATCCTTATATTAGTGTCTTACATAAGTGGCCTATGAGATCAGCTACTCTCATTATCGAGCATACATAGGATGTGCCAGTCTATCCAGAACATTGATCCTCTATTCAATATTCCTATAACTAAAAATATTCTAAATCAAGATTTTTAAAATTTTAGATCTCATAAGTATGATCTCATCATAATCTTAAAATTATTGTCTTGATTTATAGGGTTCGTCATAATCATTATAAATATAAGATGTAGCATATGATAAAAAATAAATACTTTTTATTTATAAAGTATCAATTACATGAGTCTAGAAGATTATAAAAAAAACTATTAAAATATAAATTTTGATTGACTTGTAGAGCATATTCTTTTCAATCTCCCACTTGCACTTAAGCCAATTTTTCTTATATTTTATCCTCATACAATTGAGGTGGCGATCGAACTGCTACTATGGTAGAGCCTGAGTGAATGGGTCTGCTATATTGTTCTTTGTATCTACTCATTCAATGATTACATCTTATCTTTCGACTATTTCATGAATGAGATGGAAGTGCCTTAGAATGTGTTTGGATTTATGATGAAATCTTGATTCTTTTGCTTAAGCAACTGCTCTAATATTATCATAGAAAAGTGGTATTGGATTCTCAATCTTAGGAACAACATCCAATTTGGTGATGAACTTATTCATCTAGACAGCTTCCTTGGTGGCTTCACTTGCAGCTGTGTACTCTACCTTAGTGGTTGAGTCAGCTATAGTCTACTACTTAGAACCTTTTCATTTTATTGCTCTATCATTTAGAGTAAAGATATATCCTGATGTAGATCTGCTATCATCAGGGTCTGATTGAAAATTAGAGTCAAAATAGCCTTCTAGTTTTAGATCAGATCCTTCATATACCAGAAAGATATTTTTAGTCCTTCTCAAATACTTAAGAATATTTTTTACTATTTTTTAATGATCCTCATCTGGATCAGCTTGAAATGTACTAACTATACCTAATGCATAGGCAACATCAAGCTTGGTATATAGTATAGCATATATGATCGATCCTACTACCGAAGCATAAGGAATAGAACTCATTCTATTTCTCTCTTCCAGTATTTTAGGAGATATCCTTTTAGAGAGATGTATGCCTTGACTCATGGGTAAGTAACCTCTTTTACTCCCATCCATACTAAACCTTTTTAGCATAAGGTCTAAATACCTGGATAAGAACAAACCTAACATCCTCTTAGATCTATCCCTATAGATCTTTATACTTAGTATATAGGATGCTTCATCCAAGTCCTTTATGAAAAACTTACTTGATAGCCATATCTTAACTGATTGTAACATTGGGATATCATTCTCAATGAGAAGTATGTCATCCATATATAAAACTAAGAAGATAATGGCACTTCCACTAGTCTTCTTGTATACACAAGATTCATCTATATTTTTGATAAAGCCAAACTCTTTGATTGTAACATCAAAGTAGATGTTCCAACTCCTCGAGATTTGCTTTAATCCATAGATGGACTTCTTAAGCTTGCATACCTGATTTGTTCTCCCTTTTGAAATAAAACCTTCTGGCTGAGATATGTAAACTTCTTTCTCAAGTTAACCATTAAGGAAGATGGTCTTCACATCTATTTGTCCACTTTTATAATCATGGTATGCTGCTATAGTAAGTATAATTTATATAGATTTGAGTATGGCAACAGGTGAGAATGTTTTATCATAATCAATATCCTATTTTTGCCTGAAATCTTTAGCCACCAATCTAGCTCTATAGGTTTCAACTTGGTCATCTGCTCTAATCATTTTCTTATAGATCCATTTGCATCCAATAGGGGTTACACCCTTTGGTGCATCAACCAAAGTCTATACTTGATTTGAGTACATTAATTTCATTTTGAATTTCGTAGCCTCTAGCCATTTGTCTGAGTCTCTACTCATGACAGCTTCCGTATAGGTCAAAGGTTCATCATTCTCGATGATGTGGGCTTCGTTATTCTTAATAATGAACCTATACCTTAGAGGTACATTTTGCACTCTATTCGACCTTCAGAGAGGAGGTATATTTTATGGTTATACCTCATCAATGGGTGCTTCTAATTGAGAAATATCTTGTGCTTCTATTTGTAGGTTTAGAACCTCACCAAGTTTAATTTTCTTTTCACTGCCCCTTTCTAGGATAAACTCCTTTTCCATAAAGGTGGCATGCTTACTGATAAAAGTTTTTTGTTCAATAGGATGGTAAAAGAGGTATCCCATACTCTCTTTAGGATAATCTATAAATAAATATTTATTTGTCCTAGTACTCAGTTTATGTCCAAAGTTTCTTTTAACATAAGTTGGATAGCCCCATATCTTAAGATACTTAAGATTAGGCTTCTTTCCTCTCCATATCTCATATGGAGTGCTCGGCACAGATTTTGAAGGTGCTCTATTCAGGATATAGATAGCAGTCTCTAGGGCATATCCTCAGAAAAAAATAGACAAGTCTGTAAGGTACATCATGGACTGCATCATATCTAATAAAATGCGATTCCTCCTTTCTGCTATACCATTTAACTATGGTGTATAAGGAAGGGTCCACTTTGAGAGAATTCTTTTTTTTTTAAGATGATCTAGAAATTCACTAGATAAGTATTCTCCTCCTCGATCAGATCAAAAGATTTTAATATTTTTTTCAGTTTATTTCTCGATCATACTCGGATACTCTTTGAATTTATTAAAAGCTTCAGATTTGTATTTCAAAAGATACACATATCCAAACCTAGATAAATTATCAGTGAACGTAATAAAATAAGAGTATCCTTCTCTGGCTTCAGTTGTCATAGGACCACATACATCAGTATGTACAAGTCCTAATAATTCACTTGTCCTTTCTCTATATCTACTAAATAGAGTCATGGTCATTTTATCGATAAGACAAAATTCATAAGTTCCTAATGATTCATTGTCATAAGAATCGAAGAACTCTTCTTTGTATAACTTGTTAATTCATGTCTCACTTATATGACCAAGTCGATAATACCAAAGTAAAGTATTATTTATATCTTCTCTCATTCATTTTTTGCTTTCATTTATATGAAAAATGTTGTCATTAAGAGATAGAATCAGAAGATCATTATTCACAATGCCATGACAGAAAATTTTATTAGAAAAAGAAATTAAGCAACTATTGCTCTTTCCATTTATTTCAAAATCTCATCGTAATAGTAATGGTACATAAATAATATTCCTAATGATCTTAGGTATATAGTAATAATTTTCTAGCTTTGAGATCTTTCCAGAAGGTAACGTCAACATATATGTCCCTATAGCTTCTGCTTGGATGGACTCTCCTCCAACACTATAGAGCTTAAAGTCACCCTTCTTCGAAACTCTAATATTTTACAGTTCCTACAAAAACTTGCATATATGAGAACCGTAGGAGGTATCCAATATCCAAGAGTCTAAATTGGAAGAACTTAATAATAAGATTGGATGTATCTTATACATACCTTTTGATGCGTCGCTTGCACCAGCCTTTACAGTTGCAAGATAAGACTTGCAATTCTTTTTCTAGTGTCTTACCTTACCACTATGAAAGTAGGTATCTTGTTTGGAGACTTTGTTCCCCTTCTTCATCTTGCCACTTTTAGGGTTCAATACTTTCTTTGAACCCTTAATGCCATATTTCTTCTTAGAGATCTTATCCATAAGAAGAATTGGAGCTTTTTCTTTTTTAATATG
Source organism: Elaeis guineensis (assembly GCF_000442705.2). Taxonomy (NCBI): domain Eukaryota; kingdom Viridiplantae; phylum Streptophyta; class Magnoliopsida; order Arecales; family Arecaceae; genus Elaeis; species Elaeis guineensis. Next base: position 73,086,990 of record NC_026000.2, read on the forward strand.
GCTCTCAGCTATTTTAAGCATGTTTAATAGCTCAGACAGAGAGGTATTCAGTTTGTTCATGTGATAGTTCACAACAAACCGAGCGAATGATTTAGGGAGAGATTGTAGGATCAAATTCTGACTCAATTCTCCATCCATCACAAAACCCAACTGACCCAATCCAATGATCAAGTCAATGACCTTAAGAACATGATCTTGTACGAATAACCCTTCTATCATTCTAGCATGGAATAATTGCTTAGATATCTCATACCTAGCAGTCCTACTTTGTTCTCCATATAATTTTTTAAGATTGAAGAGTATGAATTTAGTATCCATGTTCTTATACTGCCTCTATAATTCATTACTCATAGAGGCCAGTATAATGCATTTGATAGTTAAACTGTCATTCTTTCACATCCTGCATGTGGATACCTCTTCCTCAGTGGCACCATCTCCAATCTCTTGTGGTTCAGGGATATCAAGAAGGTAAAAGAGCTTCTCTTAAGTGAGTATAATTTTTAAAATTTTTAATTAGTCCACGTAATTAGGATTGATCAACTTATTGGAGTCTAAAATTTTTTGAAAGGATAATAAAGATGCCATTTGTAGAATTTAATCTACAATAAATAAAGAACATAACATAAGCAAACAACTCATGATGACTAACACAAGTAAATAAGATCTTTTCTTTAATTATGCCTCCCACTATTTTATCGAACATCATAACCTTCTACTATGATGAACGAGACATATTGTATATTTATCTTAGTGGGATTGAGATCTTAATTCTTTATAATGATCTTGTGGTAACAAAATAAATTCTTATGAGCTCATAGGTAGAAAACTCTTTTCAATTGTATCTCATATAAATTTCAATTTTATCGAGGCCTCTAAAATATTATTAGCCTTATGGTAACACAACAAGCTATAATATTTTGGTTAAGTAAGATCCTTCATTTCAATACAGTCAAATTTGAATATTATTGCTCTTATGATAACATAACAAAGCAGTATACCCAAAATTATCATAAACATCTTCTATGCACCAAGATTATGTTATATTAGTCTCTATGACAAGTCTTGTGGTAACACAACAAACTTGCCATAGTTTATGATATAACATTAACATAGTATGAAGGAAGGCCCCTAATAGTGTTTTCAACATTAAAATTTTTTAATTTCAAGATCGATCAATCAAATTAACTAGATAAGTAGGTAAGAATGCCTCCGTTACTTTCTTTAGACACCAATAAATTGGCCAGGTCATGTAGGAACCAGATCTAGGATTTCAGGGTTAGATCTTGAAACTTTTTCAAGATCGTACAGCGGAAGACTAAAATAAATCAAAATTATTTTCTAAAATCAGAGAATCCCTAGATCTAAGATCCTATTACATGATTATTACATAGCATTAAATCAAAAATTAAAATATATAAATATAGCATGAACTACATGTTGATCATATCAACATGTTTCTACACTACATCTAATGTATGTATTAAACAATAGATCAGATCTATTACTTTGCAAGTTAGACGTTCTAACCTCACTGATCCGGGCTTGAGGATGATGTTGCAAGCCACACACACGTCTGACCTCTAGGAGTCATCCACACGAGCCCACGAATCTCGATCAAAAGTCCTGCTTCAGGAAATCAGCACAGTATGCTAGTACTGTGCTGATCCTTCTTTGATGGTTGATCAGGTGCCTCTTTCTTCTTGATTTGGACTCTTCCAAAGATGAAAAGTAGAAGGAGGAGTTTCAGATCTGAGACACTCTCAGGAAACACAAGATGGAGGGAGAAAAGATATAAAAATGAACAACCCTAGAAGAAGACCCTCTTCTTCTTCTCATTTCTCTCTCTAGACACCCTAACTTGTGTCTATTATATCTCCATGACCCAAAGGTATTTCTCTCTAATTTTTGGAAGACCCAAAGGACTCTCAAACCTCTATCTTCTTTAAAATTTCATAAAGAAACTCATTTTATACAAAGAGATATAATAGAGTCCTTGTCTAGGTCAAATACCTAGTCAAGGCTTATCCAAACATGGCAAGATAAGGGGCGCCCAACTCTTGAGCACCTCCTCCTTATTTTCATGCATGGATCACTAGAAAAGGGTGCACAATGTATACCCTAAAATCTATAAAAAATCTAAAAAAAATTGGATAAATTCGATGCAAAATTGAAAGAGTTTTGGATTTCTAAAACTCTATCTCATAGAATTCAAAATCCAAACTTATTCCTCTTTGATTTGATCCAAACCACCTTCTATGTAAGAAAGAAGAGAGGAGACCTTTTGTGAACGTGGGAGAGACCGGGGAGAGGACTTTTGTCACAGAAAATAAGAGGAGATTGGCATTGAATGAGAGAGAGGGCGTGGGGAAGGCTTATGTGGTGCAAGGTGGAATCCTAGTCTTACTAGGATTCTATCTTATGACTTGTTTTAATTTGGTTTCTCAAACCAAATCAAACTAAAATTAGATCAACCCAATTAAAATAGGTCTTAACCCAATTAAAAATCTAATTTAATCATATTAAATTAGATTTAAATCTGATTTAATTTTCTAAACAAATTAGAAATTAGATTGACCCAAGTCCTAGTTGAACTAGGATTTATTTTTCCTTGCACTTGGCTTATCCAATAAACCAATTGGACTTGATCCAATCAAGCCCAAACTAAATTTAATTAAATAATATTTAATTAAACTTAATCTCAGCCCATTGGCTTAATCAAATTAAGCCAATTAGTAATCGAATTGCTAATCGATCCTCCTGCAACACTTGCACTGGGTTAAATGTCAATCGTATTGATCATTTAACCCTAGAACGATTCTTAATCGTTGATCAACCATCCGATCGGATCATGAACTCTAATGTGTGTGACCTCATAGGTCAAAACCTAAGTCGGTAGCATAGGAATAAATTTTTGTACCAATCGAAGTGACCATCTAGCAATGGTACCCGACGATCGGATAGGTCGAATGTGTAGAATAACATCCTTAGAACCCATGCGGATATAGTTTTCATATAATTCATCCCCTTGACCAAAATGATCATAGGACACCCCAGAGTTCAACTGTCAACTCTGATCAAGTTGTCCACATTGTATTTTAAAATATCAAATCCATCTGATGGATTACCCTGGCCAAGGTTTTGCTAAATTGAAATACAGTGATTCATTCTTCTCCAACTCTTGGAGTGGTCAATCCCATCTCGATCACACTCTGACTTCGCAAGTACTTGACTGTGTCTAGAAGCCTTCCATCCCTGAATTAGAAATTCAGTTAGTCCAGTATCAAAGCACAGTGAGTTGCTTGTAAGTCACTGAGACGATCTCAAGTCTAAGGGACACTTATACCTATATCCCATCAGAGACATTCTCGACAGCAGAATACTCTGAAGTTGGTCACGTTCAATGATGATGTACCAATATATCTCACCTGTATGCCATACCAGTATCTCCACACTCTTTGGTTAAGAGGACAACCAACCCATATGGCCTACAGCGACCTATGCTCGATAGAAGCTGTCATCCTTATTAACAGCCTATCATTTGGTCGTGAACTATTTTAAGGACTAATCGATAAATCTTCTCTTTATCGAATCTAAATAGTCCTAAGGACTTCATCATAACAACGGAGTTCATTAGAAGATGAAAGCTTATGATGAAAATGCCAAATATATTTTATTTATTAACAAATTAATTACAATACTTGGTTGCTAAACCATCGACAGCTTGACGATTGGCTTTTTGGGATACATTTCCCAACAACTCCCACTTGTCCTAAAGCCACTCGATATAGTATCTAATACCCATCTTCGACTTGTGGTTGTCGAACTCCTTTATCGCCAGGGCTTTAGTGAAGGGGTCGGCTAGGTTCTCCTTTCCATCGATCTTCTGAAGGTCGACATCATCTCGATCCACGATCTCTCATACCAGGTGGAAGTGGCGCAAGATGTGCTTCGTCCGCTGATGTGCTTTGGATTCCTTCGCCTGAGCTATGGCACCAGTGCTGTTGCAGTAGAGCAGGACCGGACCATCGAGGGAGGGTGCTACTCCAAGCTCGTTGATGAATTTTCTCAGCCACACAGCTTCCTTCACGGCATCCGATGCTACGATGTACTCCGCTTCACAAACAGAGTCCGCCACAGTATGTTGCTTGGAACTCTTCCAATAGATGGCTCCACCATTCAGAGTAAAGATATAACCTGACACGCTCCTGCTGTCATCATGGTCAGATTGGAAGCTAGAGTCTGTGAACCCCACAAGTTTCAGATCTGACTCGCCATAAACCAACCATTGGTCCTTAGTATTTCTCAAATACTTAAGGTTGGCTTTAACCACTTTCCAGTGATTTTCTCTAGGATCAGATTGGTATCTACTCACTATTCCTAGTGAGTATGCCACATCTGGTCTTGTACATGTCATGACGTACATGATAGATCCCACGACTGAAGCATATGGGACTCTACTCATACGCTCTCTCTCTTCAGGAGTTGTCGGACAATCCTTCTTAGAGAGAGAAATTCCTTGGCCTATCGGTAGATAGCCCTTCTTGAAATTCTCCATGCTGAACCTCTTCAGCACAGTGTCTATGTACATGGACTGGGATAACCCAAGCATCCTTTTAAATCTATCCCTATAGATCTTCATCCCTAGGATGTAGGATGCTTCACCCAAGTCCTTCATGGAGAAGTGTGATGACAACCAAACTTTTATTCCCTGTAGTGCGGGGATGTCATTCCCGATTAAGAGAATGTCATCCATGTACAAGACAAGGAATACCATAACTAGACCATTTGCCCATTTATAGATGCAGGGCTCTTTGCCATTCTTAATGAAGCCATACGTTTTGATCACCTTATCAAAATGCATGTTTCAACTCCGAGAAGCTTGCTTCAATCCATAAATGGATCTCTGAAGCTTGCACACCTTGGACTCATCTGTGGATGTAAACCCCTCAGGTTGTATCATATACACCTCTTCGATCAGCTCTCCATTAAGGAAAGCTGTCTTTACATCCATCTGTCATATCTCATAATCCAGATGGACAGCTATTGCAAGCATTATCTGAATGGATTTGAGCATTATCACAGGAGAAAATATCTCGTCATAGTCAATAACATAATGTTGACGATACCCTTTGACGACCAGACAGATTTTATAGGTCTCCACCTTTCCGTCTGTGCCCCTCTTCCTTTTGAAGACCCATTTACACCCAATGGGTTTAACCCCTTCAGGTGGGTCAACCAATGTCCATACATTGTTGACCTTCATGGACTCCATTTTAGATTTTATGACTTCAAGCCATTTCTCAGAATTAGATCTCTGCATTGCATCCATATAGATGATCGGATCCTCATTATTCTCATCAAGTTCGATGGGATCACCATCTCAGACCAAGAAACCGTAGTATCTATCCAGCTGATGCGGTACTCTATCAGATCGCCTTAATGGTGCAGGTACATTGGGCTCCAGATCTGATCTAATCATATCCGACTCAGGTTCAGCTATTGGTGTCGGTCCTTCTACCTGTTGAACTTCATCAAGTTCAACCTTAGAGGCAACGGTTCCTTCACCAAGGAACTCCTTTTCTAAAAAGATTGCCTTAAGGTTGACGAACACCTTTTGTTCTTCAGCATGGTAGAAAAAATATCCTTTTGTCTCTTTGGGGTACCCTATGAATGAGCATTTGTCAGACCTAGGTCCAAGTTTGTCTATGACTAATCATTTGACATAGACCGGGCACCCCCAGACCCTAAGATGTGAAAGTGCTGGCTTACGTCCCATCCATATCTCATATGGAGTCTTAATTACAGACTTACTTGAAACCCTATTAAACAGATAACAGGTCGATTCGAGTGCATATCCCCAGAAGGATTTCGACAAGCTAGCAAAACCCATCATGGATCGGACCATGTCTAATAGAGTTCGATTTCTCCTTTCAGACACACCATTATGCTGTGGTGTTCCTGGAGGAGTCCATTGGGAGAGAATCTCATTCTCTCCTAGATATGTGAGAAATTCACTAGAAAGGTATTTTCCTCCTCAATCAGATCGAAGAGTTTTAATACTCTTTCCAGTTTATTTTTCTACTTCACTTCAGAATCGTTTGAATATTTTAAATGAATCTGACTTATGTTTCATCAGATAGACATATCAATATCGGGATAGGTCATCCGTGAAAGTTATGAAGTAGAAATATCCACCTCTAGCACTGGTGCTCATGAGCCCGCATACATCAGTATGTACTACGCCCAAGAGCTCAGTAGCTCTCTCACCTTTTCCAGTAAAAGGTGACTTGGTCATTTTACTAAGAAGACAAGACTCACAGGTTGGAAGTGATTTACAATCACTGACTTCGAGGATTTCCTCTTGAGTCAACCTGTTTATTCTGTTCTTGTTTATATGACCTAGCCTATAGTGCCAAAGTAGATATCTGACACACTATCTAATCTAGGGTGCTTGCCAGTTGAATAGACTCTTATCAGGCTTGATCTTTTTGGTCTGGCTCTGCACTGATGTCCCAGCCTGAACTTGCACCTTCTTCACTTTCTTCTTCTTGTTCTTCTTCGCTTTCTTAAAGGGTCAAGAACCAGAAGAAAAACCTCCCATTAAGTTCACCGACTCCTTGTGAAGTTGGTGATCCTTCTCAAAGTTCTGAAGCAACCCCAGTAACCCGTGGTAGTTCTCTTCAGACTTTGTCATTCTATAATGAGTGAGGAATGAGAGATAAGACTTGGGCAGCGAGTTCAGTATTGCATCTTTCCCAAGCTGCTTATGCAAGAAAAAGTCGAGCTTGCTCAATCGTTCCATCAGCTCGATCATGTACAATACATGATCAGTGACAGAGGCACCATCCCGTATTTTGGCGTTGAAGATGGCACAACTAGTCTTGTGCCTTTCCACATCATCGGGTGTGCCAAAGGCATCCTCCAACACTTGAAGCATGTCCTTTGGCTGAGCCATCTCGAATTGCGACTGAACTCGTCGCTCATGGCAGCCAGCATGATATAGTGCACCATGGTCCGATCATTGAGCCACTTCTGGTAAGTGTCTCTGACTGTTCCACATGCATTGACAGCTGGCTCCTTAGGTGCAGGATCCATTATCACATATAGGATCTGTTCATACTCCAGAACTATCTTCAACTTTCAGTACCAGCTACCGAAGTTGGGTCCCACCAACTTATCATTGTCCAACAATGATCGGAGCGATAGGGAAGTGGCCATATTTGCACAAAGGAGAACCATAACCTAATTAGTAATTGATTCATTAAACCTAAAGATTTGGACTTTAATCAAAAGGTTTCTCCCACTATTTTATTCAAATTGGTAGCCTCTACCTCCAATTTGAAGAATTACCCTAATTCCTTAGTGGGTACTAAAATTCACTTAGATTGTACACAAGCCCAACTTTGGTTGGCCAACCCATGTACATCTAAGGGTAGGTTCATAACCAATTATTTTTCTAAATAATTTTTAGTAATTTTAATTTTGCCCCAGAAACCTAATCAGTAGGCTTTGGCCTCTACTGTAAGGATCCGATTAGGTCCAACCATTAACATGATCATACTTGGTGTATCTAACCAATGAATGATTAAGCCCAACTTTGGTTGGCTCACCTAACCACCATTAGAGAGACACTTTCAAGTCATCATATGATGAGTGATAATTCCATTAGTCAACAAGCACCAGGCCTTTGGGTCTGCAATGATTATTGAGTTAATGGACTCATTATCAAATACCTTAATGGGAGGCTATGACTCAGTTATCTCCATAACTTTATCATTTTAAGGACCTAATAATTTTAGAAATTTAAATAATTTAGAGGATGAGGTCAGATGAATCAGCTTATCATGATCCCCCCACTGGCTTCACCAAGTCAGCTCAAGGGAGACCATTAAAAGGGCTGGTCTAGGAGCACCTAAATCAGTCACACTGATTTACCTAGTTGACATGGGTCAGCTCGAATAGTCAAGTGATCCGATCAAAACATAATTTCACCAAGAGGTCAGGTAAGTTCGATCAGTGGGAGGGTCTGCCAAAGCTTGCCTTAGACACCATAAAAAATGGCCAGGTAAGCGGGCTCCCAATTAAAAACCACCAGTCTGGTTTACCTTAGACACCAACTGGTTTAATTAGTTTCGATTAGATCAACCTAACAGTTCGTGCTAGACCGCTTAGCCAAGAATCAAGTCCATTAGGTTCTCATTAAAGATGTGGACTTGACCAACTACAACTATTGTAATTGATCTAGAGAATCCTTGACCTAATCTAAGACAATAATTGATTAGATTTAGTCAATTCTCTAATTAAGTCCATCTTCAATCTAACCATAGGTCTAACCTAATTAATGGACCTAATTCCCACTAACCCATTAACCCAATGTGTTATGATTTGTGTCTTAGGTTCTTCAATTCACAATCCTAGAACCTAATCAAACAACTTCTTAATTCTTAATTAAGTTTTGGGCTGAGGGTTGGGTTCGACTTTTCAAAAAATAATTTTTATATTTATAAAATAATTTTATAATATGATTCTACCAACCATATTGCATGTTTGATTCATAATCAAGATACAAGTGAAATAAATATGAAACTACTTTAGATCTAATCTAAACAGGTTCATGTAATTGAAATAATTTCAACTTTAAACAATTTCTTTGCACAAAAATTATTAACAAAGAGATTTTATTTTAGATTTAAACATCTTTTAAATCTAATAAATTATAAATTTAATCTATATCATATCTAACAAATTTATGATTAAAGATAGATCTACACAAACTAGGACAACCTTTGCACTGTAAGGGGTAAACCTTACAACAGGACAACCTTGCAGTTCGTGATTGATCTAAAATTTTAATTTTAGATTTAATAATCAGATTATAAATTAGATCTAATCTAAAAAATAATCTAAGCATGTATAAATAATCATGTAATAAAGAACCTAGGCTTTTATACCAATTGTAGGAACCAGATCTAGGGTTTCAGGGTTAGATCTTGAAACTTTTTTAAGATCATACAGCGGAAGACTAAAATAAATCAAAATTATTTTTCAAAATTAGAGAATCCCTAGATCTAAAATCATATTACATGATTATTACATAGCATTAAATTAAAAATTAAAATATATAAATATAGCATGAACTACATGTTGATCATATCAACATGTTTCTACACTACATCTAATATATGTATTAAACAATAGATCAGATCTATTACTTTGCAAGTTAGACATTCTAACCTCGTTGATCCGGGCTTGAGGATGATATTGCAAGCCACACATGCATCCGACCTCTAGGAGTCATCTACACGAGCCCACGAATCTCGATCAGAAGTCCTGCTTCAGAAAATCAGCACAGTATGCTAGTACTGCGCTGATCTTCTTTGATGGTTGATCAGGTGCCTCCTTCTTCTTGATTTGGACTCTTTCAAAGATGAAAAGTAGAAGAAGGGATTTTAGATTTGAGACACTCTCAGGAAACTCAAGATGGAGGGAGAAAAGATATGAAAACGAACAACCCTAGAAGAAGACCCTCTTCTTCTTCTCGTTTCTCTCTCTAGACACCCTAACTTGTGTCTTTTATATCTCCACGATCCAAAGGTATTTCTCTCTAATTTTTGGAAGGCCCAAAGGTATCTCAAATCTCTATCTTATTCAAAAATTTTATAAAGAAACTCATTTTATACAGAGAGATATGATAGAGTCCTTGTCTAGGTCAAATACCTAGTCAAGGCTTATCCAAACATGGCAAGATAAAGGGCGCCCAACTCTTGAGCACCTCCTCCTTATTTTCATGCATGGATCATCAGAAAAGGGTGTACAATATGTACCCTAAAAGTTATAAAAATTTCAAAAAAATTTGGATAAATTCGATACAAAATTGAAAGAGTTTTGGATTTCTAAAACTCTATCTCATAGAATTCGAAATCCAAACTTATTCCTCTTTGATTTGATCCAAACCACCTTCCATGTAAGAAAGAAGAGAGATGACCTTTTGTGAACGTGGGAGAGACCGGGGAGAGGGCTTTTGTCACACAAAATAAGAGGAGATTGGCGTTGAATGAGAGAGAGGGCGTGGGGAAGGCTTATGTGGTGCAAGGTGGAATCCTAGTCTTACTAGGATTCTATCTTATGACTTGTTTTAATTTGGTTTTCAAATCAAATCAAACCAAAATTAGATCAACCTAATTAAAATAGATCTTAACCTAATTAAAAACTAATTTAATCAGATTAAATTAGATTTAAATCTGATTTAATTTTCTAATCAAATTATAAATTAGATTGACCCAAGTCCTAGTTGAACTAGGACTTGTTTTTCCTTGCACTTGGCTTATCCAATAAATCAATTGGACTTGATCCAATCAAGTCCAAATCAAATCTAATTAAATTATATTTAATTAGACTTAATCTCAGTCCATTGACTTAATCAAATTAAGTCAATTAGCAATCGAATTGCTAATCGATCCTCCTGCAACACTTGCACTGGGTTAAATGTCAATCGTATTGATCATTTAACCCTAGAACGATTCTTAATCGTTGATCAACCATCCGATCAGATCATGAACTCTAATGTGTGTGACCTCATAGGTCCGAACCTAAGCCGGTAGCACAGGAACAAATTTTTATACCAATCGAAGTGACCATCTAGTAATGGTACCCGATGACCGGATAGGTCGAATGTGTAAAACAACATCCTTAGAACCCATGCGGATATAGTTTTCATATAATTCATCCCCTTGACCAAAATGATCATAGGACACCCCAGAGTTCAACTGTCAACTTTGATCAGATTGTCCACATTGTATTTCAAAATATCAAATCCATCTGATGGATTACCCTAGCCAAGGTTTTGCTAAATTGAAATACAACGACTCATTCTTCTCCAACTCTTGGAGTGGTCAATCCCATCTCGATCACACTCTGACTTCGCAAGTACTTGACTGTGCCCAGAAGCCTTCCATCTCTGAATTAAAAATTCAGTTAGTCCAGTACCAAAGCACAGTGAGTTGCTTGCAAGTCACTGAGGCGATCTCAAGTCTAAGGGATACTTATACCTATATCCCATCAGAGACATTCTCGACAGCAAAATACTCTGGAGTTGGTCACGTTCAATGATGATGTACCAGTACATCTTACCTGTATGCCATACCAGTGTCTCCATACTCTTTGGTTAAGAGGACAACCAACCCATATGGCCTACAGCGACCTATGCTCGATAGAAGCTGTCGTCCTTATTAACAGTCTATCATTTGGAAGTGAACTGTTTTAAGGACTAATCGATAAATTCTCTCTTTATCGAATCTAAATAGTCCTAAGGACTTCATCATAACAATGGAGTTCATTAGAAGATGAAAGCTTATGATAAAAATATCAAATATATTTTATTTATTAACAAATTAATTACAATACTTGGTTGCTAAACCGTCAACTGCTTGACGATTGGCTTTTTGAGACACATTTCCCAACAGATCAGTCAACAGAACCAATTAAAGAACCACTTTTAGTACTTTCCTAAACAATAATTGATCAAGAATTGGTTAACCCATAGTTGCTATCACTGCTATTTAATATAATTTTATGAGGGCTTTATTGGTCTCATGCACATTCTAATTTCATATAATTTTATAAGGACTTTATTGGTCTCATGGACATTCTAATTTCATAATGCTAATGCACACTAATATATATCAGCATTAATTATTTTATATGTGCCAGTGTGACAGGTGAACATTCATCATTCTAAGACAACCTCGCAGTACAACCCCGTTATGCTAGGACAATCTTATTTCAGAATGATGAAGTGGTGGATCAAACATGCATCAATTCATATCAAACATATGAAAGCATAATTCATAGCATAATTAATTTATAGCATGACTCATAGTATGCATCACATGAACATTATCTACATATGATTTGAAAGAAGAGTGCCCTATAAGTCAATTGCAAGTGTATTGCGATGGGATTTTTTTTTTATTTTTCAACTCATAAAATGATATTTATTATTTGAGACATTGATTCATCATATTAGCTGCATCTTAATATGTCTAAGATTATGATAAACCCCAAAGATTAGAATAATCATTTTAAGAGACATGAATGGGTCATGCTAGTGAGACCTAAAATCCTAAAATCTTAATCTTAAATATTTCTAATCGTAGGAGCATTGAGTCGGGGATCAATATTTCAGATAGACTGGCACATCCTATATATGCTCAATGGAGAAGGTGGTAGATCTCACTAGCCACTTATGTGAGATACTAATACAAGGATGTGGGTGCTCATTTAAGAAATGAGTCCACTGAATTGACTCAATAAAAGAGAACATCTAATGGAAGCCTTATTTGTATGTCAAAGATGGTTCTCTAAGTGGGAGTTGTGCAAGTGATCCTTGGACCTGAAACCATCATGAAATCTTGTGCACATGAACCCATATTTTGGTTCATACCCAGGCATGGCATTAAAATATATACGGGATATTCTAGATATGGTGGAGTGTATATGAAGGTTGTGAGTAGGTCAATATGGAATCGATCACTCCTAGTAAGAGGAGATCACATCCTGGGTATTCTAAATCCTAGATAACTCAGAAAAGTCTTTTAGCCAAAAGCAAAAAAGAGATTAGAAAGAGTTTCTAATACTTCTTCATTGGAGTCATTATTGGTTAATTGAGAATCGACATAAATATAAGTTTGAGTCTGATATGATTCCATACTCATGAACATATTCAGGGTGCAAGGATGATCGAAAGATTCAATTGCATGGTAATTTATCACTAAAGGGTATATTTGATATTTTTATCAAATTCCACATCTTCTGGGTACTCATGATACATTGCTAGATGTCAATTTTGATTTATAGATTTTTGATTGAATTATAGAGTTTAATTCAATTACCAATTAGAAAGGATTCTAATTGTTGAGCTCGGGTTAGCTCGATTGGACCTAAATCGATTAGATTGAAATCTAATCAAATTTGGTCAACTTATACCCGGACCTACTGCCAACTAGATGTAGAACCCAATGGGTTATTAGATATGTGCCCTAGATGCCAGATTGGCTGACACATTCCTGTACAAATCTAAGGATAAATTTATAATTTTGATTATAAATCAATAAATGGGTTATTCTTCTATCACATTGTGTACATTGTGTCTGTGATACATCCTTTGAGTTAGTAGGAATGTTAATTCATACTTTCAAGAGTTAAAAATTTAAGACATGAATTTATATAACTAACTCATAAATAGCTCCTGACTATAGGATCATCACGAGGATGGTGATCGATCCAAAAGGTTGGTGTACGATCACTTCTTTAGGATAGATGTGTCTTGAGTCTACAGTGTGGAGACACCAGAGTGAGAGTACTGAGTGTGACCACCTCGAACAGTCATAAGAAAGTCTACCTTCTCATCGATGACTAACTCAATGCTGCAGTTGTGTGTCTAGTTCTTTGACCTGAGGTGCATCGATAGTTTACCTTGAGTGTGTTATAGTTTGACTACACCATAACTCGATCTCCTAGCCATTTAAAATCATGAGGTGTATGTTGGCTGTAGCATATTCATTGTAGGAACTAGGTCACATCAAGATGGGATCTATCAACCTTGATAGATGAGAGGAGTAGTCCTATGATGATCAAAAGATCGAGTCCTTAAGCCCATTGCCATGCAGAGTAAAATAATGAAAAAAGAGTTTTCCATTGGGGTTTCACATCGGACTCGGATCGATCGATTGATTCATATTACTGATGTTGGGTTTGACAAGTTCACCTTAACCTTAATTCAGTTGGGACTCATGATAGAAGAACTCAATCACACAGGTAGCTGCACCGAGAGGTTCATCTTCAGTTCTGATGGGTTGCCACTATATACTGCTAGGTATCATTGATGAATTTTGGGAGCAATTAGAATGATCTTGATGATCGATCATTCTAATTATCTGAATCAGAAGAGTTCTGATCCATCAAAAGGAGTTTCGATGATGTCGATGATGAGATCACGACATGTCTCATTACCATATAGAATTGAACCTAACTGGATCACACTAATAAGGGTTAGGATCTAGACGTCATCAATTGGGCTAGCCTAATTGATTTGGATTAGATCCAATTAGGTTCAAGAAAATTATGCTAGCACACGATTGAGCCTAACTTTCTCCTCGTGTAATCTTTTCTATCTCTACTGAGCCAAATATGATTTGACTCATCTAGAGAATCTTGAAAAGGTTTCTCTCAGTCTAAATAAAGCTTGTCTAGCTTAAAAAAGTCTTGTCTTAATTCATGAGATGAATTTAAGACAACACCTGCTAATTCCTTTCACCTGTCATTTTCATTTTAGGACATTTGTGAAATGTTGACATATGGGTCTTAAACTGAAGAGAGCTCATTGGAGGATTTTTGTGGAGTGTCCACATGCCAAATCCACATTGAATTGGGTACCATAATCAGATTATAGTGTGAGCCCAATTGGATTAAAGTGGGCACCCCAAGTGGATAACGATTGGAGAGACTTGATAAGATTGGACTCCTTGGTGCCAACTCTCTTTGTGCTTATCCAATGTTGGTGCCAACTTTTGGAGATAAGGTGGGGTTCTTATCTGATGTGATCAAATGACATCACTCCACCAATCAAAATTTTTTCAAAATTTATTGAAATTTTTTGATTGGTCAAATGATGTGGCACTACGCAGCGCAGCAGGGTCTACATAAACCCTGTCTGCACAATAGACTAGGCCGTGTTGGAGAAGATAGGATAAATAGACTGAAAAAAGATGGGATCCTTGGCTCTCTTAACCCAAAGTCATATCTAGCTTGCGAATCCTATCTTTGAAAAAAGATGGCAAAGTTATCTTTTATAGGACATGGGGAGAGGGCCACTGAGTTACTCATCCTAGTACACATCGATGTGTGTAGGCCATTTGATGTGCAGGTCAGAAGTGGTTATACCTACTTCATTATCTTTATCGATGATCTGTCTAGGTACGGATATGTGTATCTCATGAAACACAAGTCTGGGGCTGTTGAAAAGTTCAAAAAATTTAGGCATGAAGTAGAAAAGCAGACAGGCAAATCCGTTAAGATTCTTCGATCTGATCGAGGAGGTGAATACTTTAGTTGAATATTTTTAAGATATCTTAAAGACAATGGTATAGTCTCTCAATAGATGTCTCCTGAAATACCTCAGCTCAACAGGGTATCCAAAAAGAGAAACAGGAACCTATTGGATATGGTCAAGTCTATGATGAGCTTCACTGATCTACCTTTATTTTTTTAGAGACATTCCTTGTTAACTACCATTCACTTGTTGAATAGGATTCCATCAAAGTCCGTTCCTAACACACCATGTGAGATATGCTATGGTAAGAAGTTGAGTCCAGGTTATCGCAAGACTCGAGGATGTCCGACCTATGTCAAGAGACAGATGACGGATAAGTTAGAGGATAGATCTATTATAGCTCGCTTTATAGGGTATCTAAAAGAATCCATGGGATACTACTTCTACATTCCATGAGATCACAATGTGATTGTGAGTCAAAATACCGTATTCTTAGAAAAAATAATTTATCCAGGATGATGGCAATGGGAGGTTAGTGGAGCTTGAAGAAAAACTCTCTAAAGAACCAAGAGCTATAAATCCTCAAGAACTTGTAGTCCATGAGATAGTAGTTGATGTTTTTCTACCACCTCATAGATCTAGCAGGGTCTCCCGACCTTCTGAAAGGTACATGGATATGCTTATGAAGGAAGTAAAGAAAATTTTTCTTATGGGAGACAAGGGTCATACTGATGATCTTAATACCTTTGACAAGGCAATGTTTGACATCGATTTCAAAAAATAATTAGATGCTATGAAGTCAGAAATTGACTTAATACACTCGAACCAAGTCTGGACCTTAGTGGATCTGCCTGAGAGTATTGTACCTGTTGGGTATAAAATATCCTCTCAGCCGAAGTTCGTGTCAGGAGTGGCCCTCCAGGGGTCCTACCGACGTCCGACATTCAGCGACATCTTCCCGAGCCTCTCCGGTGGCTGAGCCTCTGCAACGTTCCCAAGTTCTGCCGACACCAATGAAGGCCGGATTCTCCACGATGGGCAGACTCCTACGGGAGCCGAACTTCGTCCCTGACTTCAACTCAGGTAGACTTCATCCGAACTCCTATGGGAGCCGGACTTCGTCCCTGACTTCAACTACAGGTAGACTTCATCCGGACTCCTACGGGAGCCGGACTTCATCCCCGACTTCAACTGCAGGTAGACTTCATCAAGATTCCTACGGGAGCCAGACTTCATCCCCGACTTCAACTACAGGTAGACTTCATCCGAACTCTTACGGGAGCCGGACTTTATCCCCGACTACAACTGCAGGTAGACTTCATCCGGACTCCTACGGGAGCCGGACTTCATCCCCGACTCCAACTGCAGGTAGACTTCATCCGAACACCTACGGGAGCCAGACTTCATCCCCGACTCCAACTGTAGGTAGACTTCATCCGGACTCCTACGGGAGCCGGACTTCATCCTCGACTTCAACTGCAGGTAGACTTCATCCAGTCTCCTACGGGAGCTGGACATCATCCCCGACTTCAACTTCAGGTAGACTTCATCCGGACTCCTACGGGAGTCGAACTTCATCCCCGACTCCGACTGCAAGTAGACCTCACCCCGAACTCCTACAAGGGCCAGACTCCGAGCTCCTACGGCAAGTGGTCCTCGCCTGCCACCTTAATGCCCAAGGCACCCAACAGGGTTTGCAGCATCCAAGCTCCTCTCAGATGGACAGCTAGCTACCTCTCTCCGCCAGGCACCCCAACCGAACTTCGGCCGACAGGCCCGGACCCCCTGGCAGGCCGCAGTAACTGCCACGACTCTACTCCACTTCTTGCGATGGATCCCGCACTGCTCCATTACTCTCTGGCAGGCCGCAGTAACGGCCACGACTCTGCTCCACTTCTTGCGATGGATCCCACGCGGCTCCATTACTCCCTGGCAAGCCGCAGTAATGGCCACGACTCTGCTCCACTTCCTGCGATGGATACCGCATGACTCCTCCATCCTCTGGCAAGTCGTGACAACGGACGCCGCTTCAATCCCCACAACAGACTCTATGTGGCAGGTCACAGCGATGGCCATGATTCTGTCCCACTACTCTCCATAACAAACTCCTCCTGGCTCCGAATGGCCCACTATCAGATGGTTACAAATGTCGCTATTAGTCTATTGCACCCTTCGCCTATAAAAAGGGGATCCCAGATACGTTATTCTTTAAGCTCTCATTTTCTATCTCAAAACTCTGTTAAAATTTCCGTTCGAGCACTCCATTCTTGTTGAGGCAGAGAACTGACTTGAGCATCGGAGGGTCTTGCCAAAGCACCCCCACCTCCGGTTTAGACTTCCTTTGCAGGTCCCGATGGCGATTGCGGCTCCCTCGACTCCAGCTTCTCCGACGCAGGCGGATGTTTGCACCAACAGGATTGGCGCTAGAGGAAGGGGCTGTGTCTTCATAGTACCCTTGTTCTTAAAGGAGCGCTCAACGGGACCACCTCCGGTCATCTTTTCTGATGTCCTCTCCTCCTTCCCCCACTAGATCTTCGCCCGATGCCTCCCTGCAAAGCATCCACACGGCGATCCATGGCCTCCGCGGTCGGATCTCAGGCTCCGGTCTCACCTCAAGTTTCCCAGGCTCCTCCTCCTCCGGCAACGGCCACCGACGTGGAGCGGTCAGACGATCGGCCTCCGACGGATTTTGCCAACACCATCTCGGGAGAATCCCGACAGGGAGCAACCGGCGTATTGGTTGGACCTCCCTAGTGACAAAAGATTGAGGAATCCATAACCTTTACTGAAGAAGATGCTCGGGGAGTTCAATTTCCTAATAACGATGCAGTTGTAGTTTCTTTGAATATAGCTAATTACGATGTCCGCCGCATTCTTGTCGATATAAAAGTTTGGCCGATATTTTGTTCTACGACGCCTTCTCAAAAATGTCCATCCTTGACGGCCATTTGGGGTCGGTTAGCTCCCCTCTAGTAGGGTTTACCGACGATGCTATCTCGATGAAGGGGGTAATAACTTTGACTGTAGCTATAGGTCGATATCCAAGACAATCCAGGGCTCTGGTGAATTTTCTGGTGGTGAAGGCGCCGTCAGCCTACAACGCAATCCTCGACTGACCTGGCCTCAACGCTCTCCGGGCCGTAGTGTCAACCTACCATTTGAAATTGAAATTTCCTACCAACCAGGAGGTTGGAGAAGTCAGGGGAGACCAAGCCCTGGCCAGACACTGCTACAACATAGCCTTGCAAAGAAGTGACCAATCTGACCTTTGTCTGGTTGATGGGCTGACGCCCGTGATGATCTCGCTGAGGAAAGGGGCGGCCCAATCGAAGATCTGATTTTGATCCCTTTGAACAACGGGAATGTAGAGCATGTGGTGAAGATTGGCTCCAACCTGGGGGAAGAGGTGCGGATGCATCTCATTGATTTCCTATGAAAGAATGTGGACATTTTCGCTTGGGTTTCAGTAGACATGTCGGGGATTGACACAGAAGTCATGGAACACCGTCTGGCCGTCGATCCAAAGCATCGACTGACGAAAGAAAAAATCCGAGGTCATGCACCAGAGAGGCAGAAAGCGATAGCCGAAGAAGTGGACAAACTCCTGAAAGCCGGATTCATTAGAGAAGTCATTTATCCCGACTGGATTTCCAACATTGTCCTAGTCAAAAAGGCAAACGACAAGTGGAGGATGTGTATAGACTTCAAAAAGCTAAATAAAGCCTGCCCAAAGGACAGCTACCCTCTGCCCAGAATTGATCAACTGGTGGATGCAACCTTGGGCCATGAGCTTCTCACCTTTATGGACACATTCTCCGGCTACAATCAAATCAGGATGGCGCCAAAAGATGAAGAAAAGACTGCTTTCATTACTAACTGTGGCCTTTACTGTTACAGGGTCATGCCTTTCGGCCTAAAAAATGTAGGTGCAACCTATCAGCGGCTGGTGAACAAAATTTTCAAGGAGCAGATCGACCGCAACATGGAGGTCTACGTGGATGACATGCTCGTGAAAAGCAATTCTTTCATGAACCACATCGTCGATCTTGAGGAGACCTTCGACGCCCTTCGAAAATATAGGATGAAGCTAAACCCGACTAAATGTGCTTTTGGAGTGACCTCAGGGAAGTTCCTGGGCTTCATGGTATCGGGGCACGAGATTGAAGCCATTCCAGAGAAAATTCATGCCATCCAGGAGATGGCCACTCCGAAGTCGATAAAAGAGGTTCAGCACATTATAGGGAGGGTAGCAGTCCTGAATCACTTCTTTGCGAGGTCGGCCGAACGGTGCTTTCCCTTCTTCCAAACCCTCAAGTGACCGAAGGACTTCTGTTGGACCACTGAGTGCTAACAGGCATTTGAAGAGCTAAGGAGCTACCTTGGCTCGCCTCCGTTGTTGGCGAAGCTCAAGCCTGAAGAGGAGCTGTTTCTGTACCTGGCGATCTCCCCCATGGCTCTCGCAGCAGTCCTTGTCAAGGAAGAGGCAAAAATTCAACGACCGATCTACTACATTAGTCACACATTGAGATACGTCGAAACTAGGTATACCAAATTAGAGAAACTAACTTACACCCTGTTGATTGCAGCTTGGAGGCTCCGACCCTACTTTCAAGGGCACACCATAACGTTGCTCACCGACCAGCCGATCAAGATGATTCTGCATCGGACAAATGCCTCCGGGAGGATGGTGAAATGGGCGATCGAGCTCATAGAATTCGACATCAACTATCGACCTAGACCAGCAATGAAAGCCCAGATATTGGTAGATTTTATAGTAGAGTGCACTATCTCGGAGGAGGCCGAACCTGAACAGGGCAAAATTGATGGCCTGGAGCCTCGATCGAACTCCCCCGAAGAAGAAGCAGACCCCCCTGGTTGCTTTTGGGCCCTCTACGTGGACGGGTCTTCCAACATGTCGGGCGCAGGCACGGGCCTGATCTTGATCAGTCCAGAGGGAATCGTCGTGGAGTACGCTCTGCGCTTCGAGTTCCCCACAACAAACAATGGAGCAAAATATGAAGCTCTGATCGCAAGATTGAAGATCGCCAAAGAATTGGGAGTAGATCGGCTCCAAGTTCACAGTGACTCCCAACTAGTAGTGGGACAAGTCAGTGGAAACTATGAAGCACGAGAGGACAGCATGGCTAAGTATCTTGAAAAGGTAAAGGAGCTCGTCCCTGCCTTTAGTAGCTTCAACATCAGGCAGATTCCAAGGATGAAAAATACCAGGGCCGATCTTCTCTCCAAGTTGGCTACGCTGGCTCCGGCTGAATTGTCCAAGGGTGTTCTCTTTGAAGTTCTGAAGTACCCAAGTACGGAAGAATCACGACCCGTGATGGAAATTGACCATGAGCCCAGTTGGATCGACCCACTGGTGGCATATCTCAGAGATGGGGTTCTTCCTCATGATGCAAAAGAAACTCGGAAGCTCAGAAATCAAGCCTCCCGATACATCCTTTATGAGGACAAGTTGTACAAGAGATCATACTCTTTCCCCCTTTTAAGATATCTCCGGCCCTCAGAAGCTGACTACGCCTTATGGGAGGTGCATGAAGGAATCTGCGGAAGCCATCTGGGGGCTAGATCCTTATCCCACAAGTTGCTCCGCCAAGGATATTACTGGCCGACAATGCATCGTGACTCAATTGAATACGTTAAAAAGTATGACCAATGTCAGAGATATGCCAACATCCAGAGACAGCCCGCCACCGAGCTTACACCCCTGAGTGCCCCATGACTGTTTGCACAATGGGGGATGGACATCCTTGGACCCTTTCCCATGGCGTCGGGGTAGAGGAAGTTTCTCCTGGTAGCGATTGACTATTTCACCAAGTGGGTCGAAGCCGAACCGCTGGCAAAAATCACAGAAGTTAAAGTGCAAGACTTCGTCTGGAAGTCAATCGTTTGCAGGTTCGGTCTGCCGAGAACCCTAATTACTGATAATAGGCGGCAATTTGTGGGAGCGAGATTCACCAAATTTTGTGAAGACCTAAACATCACCCACAACTTCACATCAGTAGCCCATCCTCAGACGAACGGCGAAGCTGAAGTGACCAACAGAACTCTGCTGCAAGGGATCAAGACAAGGCTTGAAAAAGTGAAGGAAACTTGGGCAGACGAACTTTATCATGTGTTGTGGGCATACCGAACTACCCAAAGACTGTCCACGGGGGAGACCCCCTTCGCTCTAGCCTTCAGAACGGAGGCTGTTATCCCAATTGAGCTTAAGCTCCCGTCGGCATGAGTCGTGGCATTCAACGAACATCACAATTCTCAAGGTCTTAAAGCCAACCTCGACTTGCTGGAAGAAAAGCGGGAGGTAGCTAAAGTTTGGATGGCTGCCTACAGATAGAAAGTCGCCCGCTATTACAATTCTCGGGTCAAGAATAAAGTCTTTAGAGCATGAGATCTAGTGCTTCGACGAGCCGCTGTCTCGCAATCTCAGGATCGAGAAAAGCTCGCCCCAAATTGGGAAGGCCCATACGAAGTCAAAGTAGTCCGGCTCGGAACTTATTACCTCAAGGAGCTCGGAGGAGCAGACCTCCCGCGGCCATGGAGCTCGAAAAACTTATGAATGTATTACCAATAACTTTATTTTAAATAAAAATTTTATATCTACATGTCTTCTCTTTTGGCACGAGCCTATATCGACAGGATAGTCAAAACAAACCACGTCGGGAGCAGGAGGAGAACTTCATCTCGACACAATCGAAGGCCCGGTTCTCCTTAGACCGGATGGGGGGAGAGGCCCTGCAACACCCATATGTGCCCCCACGGCCCTGTTAGGGACAGGAGGAGAACCTCGCCCTGACTTGAGCAAAGTCGAAGGCCCAGTTCTCCCTAGACTGAATGGGGGGAGAGGCCCTGCAATGCCCATATGTGCCCCCACAGCCACGTTAGGGATAGGAGGAGAACCTCGTCCTAACTTGAGCAAAGTCGAAGGCCCGGTTCTCCCTAGACCGGATGGGGAAGAGGCCCTACAACGCCCGTATGTTCTCCCACAGCCATGTTAGGGATAGGAGGAGAACCTCATCCTAACTTGAGCAAAGTCGAAGGCCTAGTTATTTTTAGATCAGATGGGGGGAGAGGCCCTACAACGCCTATACGTGCCCCCACAGCCATGTTAGGGACAGGAGGAGAACCTCGCCCAAACATGAGCAAAGTCGAAGGCCTGGTTACTCAAAGATCGGATGGAGGGAGAGGCCCTGCAACGCTCATACGTGCCCCCATAGCCCTATTAGGAGCGGGGGAAGAACCTCATCCTAATATGAACTGAGATCGATCACATCAGAAAAAGGGGACCTTCTCAGTGGCCCCTTCGCACTCCCGTGACCCCACCAAGAGCAGAGGGAAAGCCCTCACTCGAAAAAAGAAAAAGGAAAAAGGGGAAGAGAGTTAAAAAGGAAAGCGACGGACTGCATCAGCGATGAATGGAAAACAAATTGCATCAAAGATGCAGGGAACCTCGTCTCAACGAGGATTGGGGTTCTTATCAAAATCCCCAGCCTTCAAAAAGCTCTCAGCATAGGCCAGAGATAAGATGGCTTCCTCAGGGTGACAAGAAGCTCGAACCTCCAAGCTCGAACTCTGAAAGGGGGCGTCAAACCCGAGCGGCCCCGGACAAATCTGCGGCCATGAACAAAAGGATGGGTCAATGCGACGGCAATCGGGTGCCTCTGAACGGCATCGATATCGAGCAAGGCAAAAGCCGAAAAAAGCTCGACAAACAACAATTCAACACGTGAGTAGAAGAGGTAGCAAAAAATTTCCTTCTCATGTTATTTACTAAATATGCATTACAGAGCTCTTAAGGTTGAAGAAGAAGGATGACCGAAAAAGCGAGCCGACGCGGCAACGACCAGTAACCTCCGGACGACGTCGACAAAAAAAAAAAAAGAAGAAAAAAAGAAAGAAGAAGAGGAGGGGAATACAACAATAACAATGGTGAATGAAAGAAGTTCGACAGGAGATAATTTGACGCAAAGTGCGGACAAGGTAACAAAATCTCCTTCTCATTCTTGATTAACAAGATGCACGTTACAAGGCCCTGGGGGCCGAGGAAAAAGAACATTGCTACAAGACTCAAAAGGAACACGTTAGGGACCACCTCAAGCTCTCGACTTCTCCTTCCAGCTCCATCCTTTTCAATAGTATTTTCCAGTGCATGTGATAAACCCCTCGGCTGTCGCCCCCTGCCTCGCTCCGCTCCATTGCCGAAACCCCAACCCTAGGGGGAAAAGGGGGGGATAGAATTCAAAGGATAGCGACAGCGACGGTAGCGGCGACAACGACCTGCATCAGAAAGAACCGAAAGTACCCCTGAGGCCGCGATGATGCCGGAGGCATGCACCACCACCGTGTGCTCCACCACGACCACCATCCTGGGTACTTCGGCAAGGTCGGCATGCGCTACTGCCACCATCCCCGCAATAAGTTCTACTGCCCCACCGTCAGTGCCGACCACCTCTGGTCCCTCGACCCCGACGACGTCAAGAGACCCACCACAGCTTATGATGATAACTCTACCCACTTGACCGGTGTCGCCTCGTTCAACTACTCCAAAATTCTTGGGCGGAATGCACTCACCGGTTGGTTCCATTATTAAATCCCTATTGTTGAAGGAATTCTCCCTCGAGCCCCCTTTGAGGTGGTGGGAACCCTTGGCGATGGTTCGATGGCCGCTGAACTCGCAGACCACTATCTTCCCCCTCTTGCACCTCTCGATCCGCAACATCCTCTCGAGATTGGCCTCTGAGGCAGAAGCCCCGACGGGGGAACTCCTCGGAAGGGCTCGGAAGACTGAAGGCGGCGGGGAGCCGATGGAGATGGTGAAGATTGGTGCGAAGAATGCCCAGAGTCGAAAAGGGCACCGATGGGGTGGCTAAACTCTCAGGCAGAAGAAAGGCGTCGACTCTCAGGCGAGATGGGGTCCCCGGAGGGTAAGAGGGGGCTTAAATAGGCGATGGGGCTTGCCACAGTTATGGTGGTAGAAATCCCTAGGTCAACCAATGCCCGCCACGTGTCCCACTCACCGCGGTGTAGGGCTGACTGCTGGCGGGACCATTATGGTGTGGCACTCAGTACTACGCCCTGATGGAAATTCCAAAAGGACCCTTTGGATTGCCCTAATTGGAAAAAGACTCGGCACGCGTGCATTAAATGCCAAAATATCTGAGAGTGATCGGGCACAAGATTCAAGGGGACAACTTCAGCTGTGAAAATTTTTCTGCACTTTCTTCATTCGAAACTCGAACTCGAAAGTAGGAGGATTGGTGTTGGGTATAAAATACCCTCCCAGTCGAAGTTCATGTCAGGAGTGGCCCTCCAGGGGTCCTACCGATGTCCGACATTCAGCGACATCTTATCGAGCCTCTCTGGTGGTCGAGCCTCCGCAACGTTCCCAAGTTCTGCCAACACCAATGAAGGCCGGATTTTTCACGATGGATGGACTCCTACGGGAGCCAGACTTCATCCCCGACTTCAACTACAGGTAGACTTCATCCGGACTCCTATGGGAGCCGGACTTCATCCCCGACTTCAACTGCAGGTAGACTTCATCCGGACTTCATCCCCGACTTCAACTACAGGTAGACTTCATCCGGACTCCTACGGGAGCCGGACTTCATCCCTGACTTCAACTGCAGGTAGACTTCATCCAGACTCCTACGGGAGCCAGACTTCATCCCCGACTTCAACTGCAGGTAGACTTCATCCGAACTCCTACGGGAGCCGGACTTCATCCCCGACTTCAACTGCAGGTAGACTTCATCCGGACTCCTACGGGAGCCGGACTTCATCCCCGACTTCAACTGCAGGTAGACTTCATCCGGACTCCAACGGGAGCCGGACTTCATCCCTGACTTCAACTGTAGGTAGACTTCATCCGGACTCCTACGGAGCCGGACTTCATCCCCGACTTCAACTGCAGGTAGACTTCATCCGGACTCCTACGGGAGCCGGACTTCATCCCCGACTTCAACTGCAGGTAGACTTCATCCAGACTCCTACAGGAGCCGGACTTCGTCTCCGACTCCAACTGTAGGTAGACTTCATCCGGACCCCTACGGGAGCCGGACTTCATCCCCGACTCCAACTGCAGGTAGACTTCATCCGGACTCCTACGGGAGCCGGACTTCGTCCCCGACTCCAACTGCAGGTAGACTTCATCCGAACTCCTACGGGAGCCGAACTTCATCTCCGACTTCAACTGCAGGTAGACTTCATCCGGACTCCTACGATAGCTGAACTTTGTCCCTGACTTCAACTACAGGTAGACTTCATCTGGACTCCTACGGGAGCCAGACTTCATCCCTGACTCCGACTGCAGGTAGACCTCACCCCAAACTCCTACGAGGGTCGGACTTCGAGCTCCTACGGCAAGTGGTCCTTGCCTGTCGCCTTAACGCCCAGGGCACCCAACAGGGTTTGCAGCATCCGAGCTCCTCTCAGATGGACAGCTAGCTACCTCTCTCTGCTAGGAACCCCAACCAAACTTCGACCGACAGGCCCGAACCCCCTGACAGGCTGCAGTAACGGCCACGACTCTGCTCCACTTCCTATGACGGATCCCGCGTGGCTCCATTACTCCCTGGCAGGCCACAGTAACAGCCACGACTCTGCTCCACTTGTTGCGACGGATACCGTGTGGCTCCTCCACCCCCTGGTAGGTCGTAGTAACGGCCATGACTCTGCTCCACTTCTTGCAACGGATCCCGCACGGCTGCATTACTCCCTAGCAGGCCACAGTAACGGCCACGACTCTGCTCCACTTCTTGCGACGGATACCGCACGGCTCCTCCACCCTCTGGCAAGTCGCGATAATGGACACCGCTTCACTCCCCATAACAGACTCCACGTGGCAGGTCACAGCGATGGCCACGATTCTGCCCCACTACTCTCTATAACAAACTCATCCTGGCTCTGAACGGCCCACTATCAGACGGTTACAAACATCGCTATCAGTCTATTGCATCCTCCGCCTATAAAAAGGGGACCCTAGATACGTTATTCTTTAAGCTCTCATTTGCTATCTCAAAACTCTGCTAAAATTTTTGTTCGAGCACTCCATTCTTATTGAGGCAGAGAACTGACTTGAGCATCGGAGGGTCTTGTCGGAGCACCCCCACCTCTAGTTTAGACTTCCTTTGCAGGTCCCGGTGGCGACCGCGGCTCCCTCGACTCCAGCTTCTCCAATGCAGGCAAATTTTTGCACCAACAGTACCTATTAGGTGTGAATGGATCTACAAAAGGAAGATAGGTACCAATAGTAAGGTAGAGACCTATAAAGCTAGGCTTGTGGCTAAAGGTTATAGTCAAGGATATTGACTATTAGGAAATCTTCTTGTCTATAGCCATACTAAAATCCATCCGTACTTTGCTTGCTGTTGCAGCTTACTATAATTATGAAATCTGGCAGATGGATGTGAAAACTGCTTTCCTTAACAGATATCTTGAGGAAGATAACTATATGAAGCAACCTATGGGTTTCACGTCCAGCAATGGTGATCACAGAGTCTACAAGCTGCAAAGGTCCATATATGGATTAAAGCAAGCATCTCGGAGTTGGAACCATCATTTTGATGAGGCAATCAAATCATTTGATTTCATCAAAAATGAAAAAAAAATCTTGTGTATACAAGAGGGTCAGTGGGAGTGCAATCACCTTCCTAGTATTGTACATAGATGATATTCTCCTCATTGGGAATGATATTCTCATGCTGACCATGATCAAAAGACGGTTGTCCAAGAAATTCTTCATAAAAGATCTAGGAGAAACATCCTATATTTCAAAAAAAAGGTCTATAGGGATAGACCTAAATGGATGCTTGGCCTATCACAAAAGCTGTACATAGATAAGATGCTAAAGAGATTCAGCATGAAAAACTCCAAGAGATGTCTCTTACCTCTTAGGCATGGTATTAGTCTTTTCAAGATGATGTGTTCAACCACATCTGAGGAGATTCTATGCATGAGTAGGATTCCTTATGCCTCGACCATGGGGAGCCTCATGTACACCATGCTATATACTTGACCTAATATTGTCCTTGCTGTGAGTGTCACGAGCAGGTATCAGTCGAATCCAGGTAAGGAGTACTGGATAGCTGTGAAGAACATCCTTAAGTACTTAAGAAAAACTAAAGATTTATTTTTAATCTTTAGAGAAAAACTAAGAGTAGGAGGATACATGGATACTGATAATAGATTGTCTACATCGGGGTGTATTCTTGCTCGATATATTGGAAGGGTTCTGATTAATCGATCGATGGAGGCTGACTATGCTGTAGATGTGTAGCATGAATTCTAGTTCTAATATTAATTGTAGAACTGGATGCCATGCCATTAGATGCCATGACACAGTACTGCAAAGGCAATGGCACTATAGCCCTTACTAAGGAATCAAGGTTTCATCAGAAGTCCAAGCACATAGAGCAGCAGTATACGTGACTACCTTAAAAAAAAATATGTTGAGGTGCAAAGAATAGACTCTATAGACAGCATAGCAGACCCGCTGACTAAGCAGTTAAGCCAACCAAAAATAGAAGTCCACCTTGAGAAGATGGGACTTAGATTTGTGGCCAATTGGCTTTAGTCCAAGTGGTAGATTGTTAGATGTATGTTTTAGAAGTCAATATGACTAACATATTATAATAAATTTAGGATATAATTTGGTACTTAATATATTGATATGATTAATAAAAGGATAAGTTCTTTTTCATGCATGTATAATATGTCCTTGAATCATCTATAGAATTAGTTTCGATACATATTCTCAAGATGTTGAGAATTAGAGACATTTTTAATTTCTAAATGCTTTCGATCATAGGATCATCATGAGGATGGTGATAAATCTAAATAAACTGGTGCACAAATCATTTTTTTTGAGATAGATGGGTCTCTAGTCTACTATGTAGAGACACAGGATGACGAATGCAGATAGTTGTTAGAGAACAACTAGTACTGAGCGTGACCACAGAGAGATCACTTGGATTTCTATTCGATCATCAATGATTATCTAGATGCTGTAGTAGTGTGACTGATTTTTTGACTTAAGAAGGTACTGCTACTTGCAGTGAGGCTGCTGGAGTTTGACTGACATATAAATATGGATCTCAATGAGCCCTTGTAGTGGATGTTGGCGACAGTTGATCCACTGTAGGAGTGGGATGCGTATCAAGATAGGATCTATCGACCATGATAGAGGAGAGTACTCCTATAAGATTTGAAAGGCTAAGTCTAAGAGTCTGTGGCCATAGCAGTATGATTGATGAAAAATAATTTTCATAAAAGTCACAACTAGACTTGAGCTAATCAAATCTATCGTATGACTGATGTTGAGGTTTGATGATTTATCTATGACCTGCCATCAAGTCGGGACTCATGATAGAGAGTCCGAATTATATGTTAACTATACCTAGAGG
The DNA here is from genome assembly GCF_000442705.2 of Elaeis guineensis. Taxonomy (NCBI): domain Eukaryota; kingdom Viridiplantae; phylum Streptophyta; class Magnoliopsida; order Arecales; family Arecaceae; genus Elaeis; species Elaeis guineensis. The sequence continues at coordinate 73,115,457 of NC_026000.2, forward strand.
TTAATTACAGTTCTACTAGGCTGCCACTACATACTACTAGGTGTCATTGGCAGATTGTGAGAGCCCACTAGAATTATTCTGGATCGACAATCTTTACTGAGATAGAGTGGAATTATTTCGATCCATTGAAAAGAGTTTCAATGATATGATGATAGAGATCATTATATGTCTCACTATTAGATAGAATTAAATCTATAGGATCACACAACAAAGAGATTAAGCCTGGAATAAGTAATTGAGCTTATGAAGTCTTAATTGGGTTTAGAGAAACCCAATGGGTTCATGATAACATTGCTAGTACATGGTTGGACCTAATTTTTCTTTCGATTGGGATTACTTATTTGATAAGATTATTTTAACTTAATTATCTATAATAATCTAAATGAATAAGATTTATGAGACTCTAATTATTGGGTGTTCAAGGTTATGGATCATATAAATTAAGAGTGCAAGTTCTTAATTATTTTTTTTGATAGTTATTCTTGGGCGCCACCTTGATTTGATCAAGTTGGGCATGTCCATTGATTAAAGAGCCTTTAGTTTTTCTTTGGGTCATCTCTTGGGTATATTTTGGGGTATCTAATTATGGGTGGAAGAGCTCTAATTGTTGGCACCTAAAAGGTCTCTTAAAGTAAGTTGGATAACTTAAGTTAATAGAAAACCCAATATCAGTAGGACTTGTATTATGTGATTGAATAGGATACAATCCTTATGCCTATTTAAAGGGACCTCCCCTAAGGTCCTTAAAGCATCAAAACCAGCAGCCTCCACACTCATAGAAGGTCTCCACACCCTCTCTTCCTCCCCCTTTCTCTTCTCTCTTGGGCATTCTACATGCCCCTTCTCTTGGGACGCATGCCCCAAGGTATTCCACACCCAAGGCTATTGGGTGCCTCTTTTTTGTTGGTTTCTAGCATCTAGTAGCAGCATATAGCAAGAAAAAACTCTAGTGAAGAGGAGAAGAAGAAGATCAAGGAAAGAGATCAAGTGTTGATCGTGATCTAGGCTTCGTTCAAATTCAACAGGCTAAATTTTTGGAGAAAAAAAAATTCAGATTAAAGAGAACTATTTCAGGCTGATCTCGAGTGGATACTCATAGAGGCCAGATACTTATATGGCTAAGAGAGAACCATTTCTCTTCTGGATCCAGATTTGAAGAAAAAGATTGCAAAACAGGTATGTGATTTGATCACAATCTGAATTTCAGCATATATCAATTTCAGCATATGAGATAGATCCATGTGGTTTTATATTTTTATGCATGCATAATTTATATTAAAAGGATTTTAATCTTGTTCTCCACTATGATATTTAGAAAATAATATTTCAAAATACATATGCATGCACCAAACCCCGAATTTCAATACAACAGCCCTTGGCATGGAAGAAAGAGGACGCCCAAGCTTGGGGCGTTGATGCTCCAAGAAAAAAGAGAGGGAGAGGAGAAGAGAGGGGCATGGGGCTGCTGATTGAAGTCCTAGGGACCTTAGGGGAGGCTCCTTTAAATAGGCATAAGGTTTGAATCCTATTCAAAATCAAACAAGCACTTAATACAAGTCGTATTTGCATTATGTTTCCTTATTCATTTAGTTATTTGACTTTCTTTAGGAAACCAATTAGGTGCTAACTATTCAAGCCCTTGCACCCACAAAATCACACCACACTTTGCACCCATGGGACACCCCATAAAGGATCCACACACCCTCTAATAGATGGGTATGCCTAACTTGATCAAATCAAGTGGTATCCAATCAAAACTATCAAGAAAATTAATTAAGGACTTGCTCCCTTAATTCATTTGATCCAAAATCTTAGATATCCAATAATTGAAGCTTAATAAATCTAATTTATTTAGGTTATTAGTAGGTAATTAAGTTTGAATTAATCTTATCAAATAAAAAATTCAAATGTAAAAAAAAAATTGGGTTTAACCATATGCTAGCAAGGTTACCTTGAATTTAATAGACTTTCTCTAAACCCAATTAAGAATTCATAAGTCTAATTGCTTATTCGAGATTTAATCCCTTTGTTGTGTGACCTTATAGATTCAATTTTATCTAGTAGTGAGATATACAATGATCTCTATCATTGTATAATTGAATTTTTTCAATGGAACGAAATAATTTCACTATAACTCATCAAGGATTATCGATCCTGAGCAATCCTAATGAACTCTCACAATCCACCAGTGACACCTAGCAGTATATAGTGACAATCTAGTAGAACCAAAAATGAATGTTAAGGTATAGTTAATGTGTGATTCAGTCCCTCTATCGTGAATCCCGACTAGATGATAGGTCATGGATAAATCATCAAACCTCATCATGAGTCATATGATAAATTCGATCAGCTCAAGTCCAATTGTGATCCTTATAAAAATTCTTTTCCATCAATCATACTGCTGTGGCTACAGACTCTCAGACTTAGCCTCTCAAATCTCATAGGACTACTCCTTTCTATCAAGGTCAATAGATTCCATCTTGATATGCATCCTACTCCTACAATGGACCAACTGTCGTTAACATCCACTACAAGAGCTCATTGAGACCATGTTTATGTATCAGTCAAACTCTAGTAGCCTCACTGCGAGCAGTCATACCATCGTAGGTCAAAGGATCATTTACACAACCACAGTATCAAGACAACGACTGACGATCGAGTAGAAATCCAAGTGATCTCTCATATGATCACGCTCAATACTAGTTATTCTCTCACAACTACCCGCACTCATCACTCAATATTTTTACACTGTAAACCAAAGACTCATCTACCTCGAAGGAAGCAGTCTGTACGTCAATCTATCTGAATCGATCACCATCCTCATGATGATACTATGATCGGAAGTTTTTAGGAATTAAATACATGTCTTTAATTCTCAACACTTTGAAAATATGTATCGAAATATTAATTTCATGGATGATTTAAGGATACATCACACTTGAATGAAAGATAAACTTGTCCTTTTATTGATTAAATCAATGAATTAAGTACAAAATTATGTCCTAGCTTTATTACAATGTGTCAGCCATGTTGGCTTCTAGGACATATGTCTAACACCATCTTCTCAAGGTGAGTTTCAGTCTTTTGCTGGCTAAGAGGTTTGGTCAGTGGGTCTACCACATTCTACATAGAGTTGACCATCTGCAACTCGATGAACTTCTTCTCAGGGTATTTTCGTATGAAGTAGAATTATCGCTCTATATGCTTGGACTTTTGGTGAGACCTAGGCTCCTTAGTGAGGGCTATGGCACTATTATTGTTGCAGTGCAATGCAATGGCATCCAATGACATCACACCCAACTCCATAACAAACTTTTTGAACCAAAATACTTCCTTAGCAGCTTCAGAGGCGATGATGTACTCGACTTCCATGGTCGAATCTGCAATGACCGATTGTTTGGAACTCTTCCAGCTAATCGATCCTCCATTGCACAGAAAAATATACCCTGATGTAGACTTTCTATCATCGACATCAGACATGAAGTCAGAATTGGTGTATCCTTCAACTTTCTGCTCCGATGCTTTGCCAAAGATCAAGAACAACTCCTTAATCCTTCTCAAGTACTTAAGGGTGTTCTTTATAGTAATCCAGTATTCTTTATCTAGATTTGCCTGATATCTACTCATGACACTCACGGCAAGAGCTATATCAGGCCATGTATATAACATGGCATACATAAGTCTCCCTATTATCGAGGCATAAGGAATCTTGCTCATTCGCTGGATCTCCTCAGGCATGTCAGAACACATCTTCTTGGAGAGATAAATGCCATACCTAAGAGGTAAGAGACCCCTCTTAGAGATTTTCATACTGAACCTCTTCAGCACCTCCTCTATTTACGTCACTGTGAGAGTCCTATCATTCTCTTAGATCTATCCCTATAGATAAGTATACTAAGAATGTAGAAAGCTTCTCCAAGGTCTTTCATGGTGAACTCTTTTGACAACCATACTTTGATCGATATCAGTATGGGAATATCATTTCCAATCAAGAGGATGTCATTCATGTACAATATGAGAAATGTGATAGTGTTTTCACTGATCTTTTTGTACACACATAGCTCCTTCTCATTTTTGATGAAATCAAATATTTTGATCACATTATTAAAGCGAGTATTCCAACTTTGAGATACTTGTTTGAGTTCATATACAGACCTTTGCAGCTTGCAGATATTGTGATCACAATCACTGAACATGAAACTCAAAGACTACTCCATATAGATATCTTCCTCAAGATATCCATTCAGAAAGATAGTTTTCACATCTATCTGTCAGATTTCATAATCATAAAAAACTATAGCTATAAACAGAATCCGGATGGATTTCAGTATGGCCATAGGCAAAAAGATTTTTTGATAGTCAATGCCTTCACATTGACTATAACCTTTTCCTACCAACCATGCTTTATAAGTCTCTACCTGACCAACTGACCTAATTATTTTCTTATAGATCTATTTACACCCAATAGGTATAATACCTTCAAGTGGATCTACTAAGGTCAAAATCTGGTTGGAATGTATGGAGTCAATTTCTAACTTCATCACTTCCATCCATTTCTCGGAGTCTTCATCTGACATCGCCTCATCGTAGGACTTGGGGTCATTGCTAATATCCTTATCTCTCATATGGAATGCTTCCTCTAAATTTTCTATAAGAATACCTAAGTATCTTTCAGGATGATAGGAGACCTTACTTGATCTATGAGGTGGAGGTGGTACCACATCTACTAGCTCATTACTGGGTTCAGATTCTTGAACTCGATTTTCTTTAGAGACCTTCTCCTCGAGCTCAATCTTTCTCTCACTATCCCATCCTGGATAAACTCTTTTTTCTAGAAAATAACATGATGGCTCATAATTACATTGTGATCCTTAGAAAGATAGAAGTAGTATCCCATGGATTCCTTAGGATACCCTATAAAATGAGCCCTAAAAGATCTAGCCTCTAACTTGTCTGCCGCTGTTGCTTGACATAAGTCGGACATCTTCAAATCTTGAGATAACAAAGAGTTGGCTTCTTACTATACCATAACTCATATGGTGTGGTAAGAACGGATTTAGAGGAAATCCTGTTCAATAGGTGAATTGTAGAAAGTAATGCATGTCTCTATAAAATGTTAAAAAGATCTATGAAGCTCATCATGGACCAAACCATATGTAGTAGGATCTGATTCCTCCTTTCGGATACCCCATTGAGCTGAGGCATTCCTGGAGGTATCCACTGTAAGACTATATCATTAGTTTTAAAATAGATCCAAAATTCTCCACTGAGGTATTCTCCTCCTCGATCTGATTGAAGAACCTTTATAGATTTTTTGATCTATTTTCTACTTCATATCTAAACTCTTTAAACTTTTTAAAGGCTTCAAACTTATGGTGCATCACATACATAGACCCATATCGTGAGAAATCATCGATAAAGGTTATGAAGTATATATAGCCACTCCTGGCCTATACATCGAATGGACCGCACACATCAATACGCACCTGGACTAATAACTCAGTGGCCTTTTCTCCTTGTCCTATAAAGGATAGTTTAGCTATTTTTTCTTGAAGACATGACTCACAAATCAGATAAAACTTGAAAGTCAACGATCCAAGAAGACCATCTTTCTCTAGTTTGTTGAGTCTATCCTCTCCGATATGACCTAACCTAAGGTGCCATAAATACTTTTGTTTGATCTTATCTCTAGATCTTTTAGACCCTACAGTATTCACTATTTGCTCATTAATATTAACACTTGCATCCACATGCAAATGATAAAGATCATCTATCAAATAGGAGCGTGCAACATATTTATTTTCAAAATAAATCATGCATAAGTCTTTATTAAAATAAAAATTATAATTATCCTATCCCAGTATAGATACAAAAATCAAATTTTTACTGGCTACAGAAACATAATAATATTCTTTTAAAATTAAACTAAATCCTGATGGTAATTGCAAAGAGTAGGTCCCGATGGCTACGGTAACAACTCTTGTCCCATTACTGACTCAAAGAGTAATCTCATCTTCTCTTAGTCCTCTAATTTTTTCTAAACCCAATATTGAAGTGCACAAGTATGCACTCAAATCAGAATCCAGAATCCAATTGGAAGAAGAGGAAATCGTTAGATTAGTTTCAATTATGAGCAAATCAAATGTGCCATCAGAAGGCTCATCCTGATTAAAGATATGAGTCAATTTCTTAGAACTGCGATCTAATCTCAAGTTCTAGAGCTAGTCATTGTGATTGGACTCGGTCAACCTATCGGTGTCAATAATTTGAGCTAGTGGGTTGGACTTGACATGACTATCTATAGAGAGAACAATTTCTAATTAGATATTTGTACTTGATAGATATTTATTCTAAGAACATTAAAAACAAACAAGGCTCTCACTATTTTTTTGAATCTTCCACACTCCTCAGTGGAGAAATGAAAATCTATATGCGATCAGTTTTTAGTGGGTACTATGTCTCACTGATCTGTGTGCACCTCACCTAATAGTTATTGATGACACATAAACTAATGAGTGGATAACACTTTCTCCATTACTTCACCAAGCAAGATACAGTAGATTCGGTCTCTAAGTCTTATGGCCTCATCTAACAATTATTGGTACATTTCTTAGTTAAGTCAGACCTACCATTCACCAATGGGTGCAGAACTGTCATTGGATCTCTCACCTAATAGTTATTGGGTCCAATTCCATCTCCACCATGGGGCATCGGATACCAATAGAGTGGTTGTACCTCTTCGACGTAATCGAATCACTGTAACCAGCTGAGAACGATCAACATCAAAAAAGGCACCCACATCTCTATAATGGTGGAAGACCCCTAGACTTAATATTCAATTGAGGAGATTTAATTTAGATCTCATCTACTTAGTCACATATATTTAATGTAATAACTAAACTGATTTAGATCAGCCCATCTTATGTCTGACCCATCTTGCTGGCATGGGTGAACACGAATCACTAATCAATTAGGTTCAATCCATAATCTACCAAATGGCTAGATAAGTGAGATCGGTGGAAGGGATATGCCATTAACTCACCATAGATGTCATCTATACGAGTAGCTCTCAATTAAAGACTACTGATCAAGAATGCCAAACTTACCTTAGACACCAAATGATCTATTAAAATCAAATCCGTTGACTTAGTTATTCAAGCTCGAACCAAGGAACCAAATTCAATCTTGAGATAATCAATTCACATCAAGTATGAATCGATTGACCAATTGCAACTAATCTCCATTTTAAGCCCCTGTTGACCCAAACCCATCAATATCTGATTGGGTTTGATCAACAACTTAAAATTGAAAAAAGGGTTCTAATCTGATCTAATCATAGATCCTATTGTAGTTTAATCTCTAGACCTAATTGGTTCAACCCATACCCAAGCCCATATTTTATGCAATTGAAATTTAAATCTTAAATTCATAATTTTTAGATCCTTTAATTTTAAATCTTAATTCTTAATTAAGTGCATTATGGATATGGGTTCAGTTTAGATGTCAAAATAATTTTTAATCTAAACCAATTAATATTGTATCACATACAATTTTACTATATGTAGACATGAGTTGACTCATCCTAGATCACAAGTCGGCTCATCTAAGATGAACAGAAATTGTAAGCCTTGGCCTGTAGATTTAAGTCGACTCCAACAAGAACGAGTCGACTCGTTAGGGACTTGAGTAGAAATCGAGTCAACTTGACAGGCATGCTAGCTATAATTTCATATTTTCATATTTTTTTTTGCATCATTTAAAGTTTTAATTTAGATGAAAAATAATTTTTAAATCAAAACAACTTTATCATGCAACAAAATATAAAGATCCTACGATTTTAGATCCAGGGTCTGACTAAAAAGTAAGTTTTAGACTATGGGTGTACAAACCATGTATCATATGCATTATTTTCAGATCTAAAACTAATCAAAAATATATATCAATATATGCATAGATATCTAGATCTAAAACTAATCAAAATATATATCTAACATATGTATTAAAAGATCTATATTTAAAGCATGTCTCACATGCATGCAGTTTTAGATCTAAACTACAACCATATATCACACACACACACACACACACACACACACACACACACACACACACATATATATATATATATATATATATATATATATATGAAGTTTTAGATTTAAAATCAATAAAATACATATCTCATATATATATAATTAGATCTAAAATAATGATTAAAATATTTTAAAAATATTTTTCCAAAATTTAGTTTGCATTGGACTAGGACAATCTTTTCAATATTGGGGATAAACCCTATATCAGGACAACCTTATATCAATCTGATGTGAACTTTTAATCATTTTAATTTTAGATCAAACATGATTAAACACATCTAATTTTAGATCAAAAGGATTAATTTAAAAATTTTAAAAATAATTTTTCAAAAACTATCAATCTTGTATTAGGACAATCTTTCCAATATAGGAGGTTAATACTATATCAGGACAACCTTATATCAGCACAAGATCAATTTTAAATCATTCATACCTTTTGATCTAAATCAAAAATCAAATTATACATGTCAAGAAAAACCAGTGGCTCTGATATCACTGTTAGAAATCAGGTAGGTTGCATGTATGAATTTCAAAATGATTATTGATCGCAGTGAAAAAAAGATCTAGGTTAAACCTCTTTAACCGTACATGCAATAGATCTAATCTATACTACCTAAGCCCCTGGATATATGACATGCACATAATCTAAAAAATAGAAAAAAAAATATTGAGATCGAATCTCAATACCTTTGCATGGGTCGATCTACACTACAGCTGATGTTGTAGATCTGAACGAATTCCTTTAGCTGCACATACGCTCGACCTCCACAGATATCCACACGAGGACTCATTCTAAAAAGAGGTAGGTATCTTCACCGAGGTGCCAACTCCCTTATAGAAAACTTCTCTTTGATGGCTAAGATTGTTCTCTCATAGATCTCATAGACTCTCTTGAGAACTAGCGAGAACGGGAGGAAGAAGAAAGAGGGCTAGGATTTTTCTTATTTTTCTTCCTTAAGGTGTCCAAGTATTGGACCCTTTTTACAAGAGGGGCTAGGGTTTAGGGTTTGGAGGAGGGGGCACCACACAATCTTGCACGCCAACCAATTTGGACATCCAAAAAAATGTCGCCAAAAAATAAGGAATGGCGTGAGAAATCAGATCTGATTTCTCATGCTATTCCTTTCTCAACGCACAAAGGGAGAAGTTGTTAGGCACCTCTAAAAGTTTCCATAAATTTCTTGATTGGTTTCCTTTTTATTTCCTTATCTAGATTTGAATCAAATTCAAAACAAGGAGATAAGGATCATGACTTATCAAGAAACACTCTGCCTTATCTTTTTGATTTGAATCATATTCATATTAGGAAAGGATAAGGATCATGACTCATCATGAAACCACCTACCCTATCTCTGCCCTTCTATTTGTGTCCACCTCTCATTCACACTAATATCCTTCAAGCAAAAAATATTTTTTGATGAGAAACATCACCGTGAAGAATATGGGGTGTGCGCAAGGGAGGAGTCCCAGGGTTTTGGAATTTTGGGTTCTTTATATTGTATCAAACCAAATCTTATTTAGTTTAGGCCCAAGTGAAAGAATAGTGCCCTACAAACCAATCGCATTGAGATGCGAAAGGACTTTTCTTTATTTTCTTCCAACTCATTTACATGACATTAGTTATTTTTATTTATGTGGTATTATGTTTTATCATTTTTTGCATCATATTTTTTTATGATTATGATAAACTCATAGATTAGAATAATGATTTTAGGACCATGATGAGATCATGTCAGTGAGATCTAAAATCTTGATAGCCCTAATCTAAAATATTCCTAGTCATTGGATCATCAAGTCGAAGATCGATGATATCGATAAGATTGGTACATCCTATGTATGCTCGATGGAAAGGATAGTTGGTTTCATAACCACTTGTGTGGTGATATTAATATAAGAATATAGATGCTCATTAGAGAATGAGTTCACTGAACTGACCCATCAAAAAAATATCTGAGGGAGCCGTACAGCATGTCAACAGATGGTTCTTCAGTCCTTTGATTTGAGATCACCATGGAATCTTGTGTACATGGATCCTTACTTTGGTTTATTGCCTAGCACACCACTTTGAGATGTGTGTGGGATATTCTAGGTATAGTGATGTGTGCATGAAGATTGTAAGTGAACAACAAGGAATCGATCACTCTTTGTAGGAGGAGAGAACATCCTATGTGATCTCATAGGATGATGACTCTGAGAGACTCTAGCCAGAGCAGGGATGAACCGTAGAAATAGTTTCTGTGGTTCATCAATCAAGTCATCATCATCAGATTGAGATACATATGGATAGATATTTGGATTTAACATATTTTCATACCCATAATCTTTTCGAGATATTGTGTGATCGAAGGATTGAATTGCATGGTAACTCACCACGAAAAGATAATTTTGATATTTTTATCAAATTTTAAATCTTTTGAATAGTCATGACATATTGCTAGATATCAATTTTGACTTATGGACTCATCAGAATTAAAAGAGTTTAATTCAAGAATCAATTAGAAAGAGTCCTAATTGATTGAAACTCTTGAGCTGACCTAATCCAATCGGATTAGGGTTATATCGAGAGTTTTAGTCCACTACTAGCTAGATTTGAAACCTAATGTGTCAGACACAATAGAGATCTGATCATGATCTAATATATTTAAATTTATTATAAATCTAATAAGTTAATTAAATTGCTAGCACATGAATTACCCTAAGTTTCCAATTGAGTTCAGTGTAAATATATTTGTGCTAACCCTTTGCTTATTGCCTTGACTTAATATGATTGGATTTGAACCATCTAATTATTAGTTGGTTTATCTAGACTTTGTAGAAGAGTTCCACATGAATCCACCATCTCCACATCAAAACCACACGAGAAAAATAAATGTGTGTCATTTATTTGGGCATTTAAGAGAGGAGTCCTTCTCTTCCACTCCTCTTAATTTTCTTACATGATTCCATGCATTTTTCTTAATTCTTTGTGACATATGATGGTGCTTGGGATATGGGGTGTGTAAGAGAAGGAAGAATCCTTCTCTTGGAAGGAATTTCCAAATAATAAATGGGACACCATACATTTGCGTTGATATGGAAGAGTCCAAAATATCATGGACTCTTGGTTTTCACGCCCTCCCTCTTATCCCACATGCCATATGATGGTGTTATATTTTTCTTAAGTAAAGAAAAAGTCTTTCTACTGGTTAACTTCTTTAGTTTCTATGCCATCCCTTTGAATTCCAATAGAAAAATTAAAGAATGCCATGTAGGAATTAAGGGACGCCAAGAGTTGGCATCCCATGGTGTCACCCCTTATTTTCTATAAATAGGGGGTGCTACAACCAGGCTCGATGTGCCAAATTGGGCTGTGAGTGGGTGTGGAAATGAGAGAAAAATGATGGAAAAAATTTGGGAAAAAGATAAGAAAAAAGAGAGAGAAAAATAGAAAGGAAGGGAAGAGAGAAAATGGAAAGCATGAGATGCTTATCCAATCAGATTGTTCATGCATTGAACATAAAATCTGATGTGTGTGTGGTGAGATCTTTTGGAAAATTTTTTTTAAAGAGATCCTAGTGGAGGTCATGAAGGCATACAAGCAATGGTGCAACCAGTTCTGACGAAGGATGGTTGGCAGCAAGCTTGCGAAGAAGGCTGCAGCGACAATGACGAATTATGAAGGACCCTGATTAGTCCCGTGTGGATCCCCATTGGAAGGCTTCTACTTTAGAGTCTTGTGGATGTCTCAAAATTATCAGATCATGATCTTCTTATTGGTATATGACTTCGGGTCTCTTCCTGATATATATATTTTTGATCGTTTGATTGTAATCATCAAGGGGTTCCTAGGCTTTTGAGTTTTGATACTCTAGTTTAATTGTTAAACTTTATTTTTAATTATTGAATGCATGTAAAAATTTTAAAATTTATATTCTATTGTGTCATCGAAATCCAATAGTGGTATCAGAGCCATCCTTGATTGATTCAATCAAATTTCATATTATTTTTGTGATATGGATTAATTTCAGTTCAAACTATGTCAAAATTAAATTTTTTGATTGATATTTTATTGATGCTCTTGATGTATTTTTGTAAATAATAAATGTTATCAATCCATAATCGAACCTTGGATATGAAATTTCATGATCTATAGACTTGTGTGATTAGTTTAGATTAGATCCTATGATTTATTTTTTGATGAAATTGAAATCTAGTACATATGATGCGCGGAGCCTTGGAATGCTACATATGGATGTAGATTGCCAAGACTTAGGATTCTTGTATTTGATGCATCTACCTTAGATCCAAAGGCCGACCACCATGTTATGGGGCACTCACCATTCTAGATTGATCATTTTGGTTGTTTCTCGAGGAATGTGTGATGTAGAAAAAAAATTTGGTCATGAAAAAGATGCATCAGACATGAAATAGAATTTTTATCGATGGATTGATTTAACTATAATTCATTGATCTAATATGATTAGAGTTAATGATTATAGATTAAATCAAATTCATGGTTCTATTTTTACTAGAAATCATATTTTATTTAGGTTGATCTAATTGTCATTTACCTAATTTGATTAGGATTTGCATCATGGTTGATCGAATCTATGCTAACCTAATTCGATTATGATTAATCTAAGAATTGATCAACCTAACTCAAATGAATGACAAATGATTGACTTAAAGTTAAATTAGATTAAGGGTTGAACCTAAATCAAAAACACTAGATGGGTTTAATACCCATATATTTAAACATCTTTATTGACATGTGTATGAATGATATCTCAATAAAAATAACATGAGTAGATTGTTATAAAATATATGTTGAGTTGTTATGGACTATGGTACATCCATGTGATGGATGTTTGCATAAATGCTTTTCTGTTAGCTGATTATATAAATGCATCTGCAAAAATTGTAATAGGGGCTGGAATGTATGTTGAGTTGTTATGGACTATGGTATATCCATGTGATGGATGTTTGAATGAATGCTTCCCTATTAGCTGATTATATAAATGCATCTGCAATAGTTGCAATAGGGGTTGGGCACGCCCTTGATGCATTATATCATCAGCTGTATCTTTCTTTTCTAAGTTTTCAACTATTGATTTAGGATTTTTACATGCTGATGTAAAATAATTAAAAAAATTATTTGAGAATAGATAGAAATTATTTCTTCTATTTTCAAATAATGATTAAGCATTTATGGTAGACTTCATGGAGATGAAGACTTGACTACCAAGCATTTAAGAGTGGAGGCACATTAAGATTGATCATGAGATGGTTTAATCTATGATGCACCTAGGGTTAGATCCATTAAATATCCTGTGGCTCAGATGATTTTTTCAAAAGTCCATAACTATTTATCTTCCTTTATATATGCTCTGCTAGTAGTTATAATTACAACATATTTAAATTGCATATGATACATGTATATGTTTAGGATGTGCATGAGACCTAAGTCCCTAATTTAAATTATATTAAGTCATAATGATGAAGTGTTTAGAACACTACCCATGTCTTCCTTCATACTAAGCCTGTATTATGTCAAGAACCATAGTAGGCTTGTTGTGCTATCCACAAGTTTTGCTGTGAGGACTAATTTGATATTATCTTAGTGCATAATGAAGCTAATGATTCTTAGCTCATACTAAGTCAATAGAGTATATCAAAAATTGTAGTGAGTTTGTTGTGCTATCCACAAGGCTTGCTATAGTGATTGGTATGATGTTGACTTAGTAATGCTTATGGTATTTTCTGGTAGTGCTGCCTTGTTGTACTATCCACAAGGATAGTATTATTCAGATATGATCATATAGGATTGAAGGATATGACTTAACTGAAATACTATAATTTGTTGTGCTATCCATAAGACTATAAGTATTTTAGAGGCAAATGTTATGTTGAGAGTTGCTTGAGATGCAATTGGTAAAGAGTTACCTACCCTTGAACTCATAGGAGCTTGTTATGCTATCCACAAGGCTTTTTATAAGGAATTGAGATCTCAACCCCACTAAGAAACATCATGATAGGTTTCTCATTTTCATATTTGAGGGCTATGAAATTCGCTAAAATAGTGAGACACAATTAGATAAAAATCTCATCTAAATTGTGCATGTCATCATGAGTAGTCTTTCTATATTCTCATATACACATATGCATCTTCACTATCACTGCATAGTAAATTTTTAAATAGATCGAACATCATGGAATGGTTAAGGAAAAGAAGGTGAAGAATATCTTCACTAGGGTATCTAATTTAGTATTACAGCAATAATGAACATTAGAATTAAATTGCAAGAGTTATCTTACAAATGTGAAGCAATAGCAAGATGTAAAAGTTGTACTTATTAATAATTTGTATGAGATATAAATTAATTATCATTGAGTATTTTTCAACTTTATAATATTGGATATGTGGTACCTTATATAGGTTCCTCTTATGCAAAGTATTGCTGGATCTATAAAGCTGAAATGAGGTGACTAGCCTTTTGGCACTAATGGATAGTCTATTCATACTGAGACTGTAGGAACCTATGTAATCTTATAGCAAGGTTTAGAAACTAGTAGATCGTTGTTATGTACCTAAATTTATCAAAAATATTATTTCAAATCTTTTGCTAATGTAGTATAGTTTTGAAATTAATATAATGAGTAAAAGTTACTCTCATTCCGATAAATTTTAGTGCTATGATCTTATATTTCTGTCACTCAATGATGTTGTTCTTCATGTTGGTGAGAATAAGAAATAAATATGTGATGGTCACATATCTCAAGGCAAATAGGGTATTAAGTCTTGAACATATGGATGTTCGAAGACTAATAATATCTCGATCCGAATATGGACACTTCATATGAGATATGGTGTGTTCCCTAATATGCTTTACAAATTTGAATTCTCATTATGAGAAAAATATCTTAGAAGTTGCTGTATATATTTTGAATTAGATATCAATAAAATCTGTAACTAGCACTCCATATGAGATATGAAAAAGGCAAAAAGCTGGTTGCCTAACTTATATGAAAAGAGTTGATGTACATAAGTTTGTGTTAAAATAAGTTCATATATATATTTATAGGTTATCTTAATGAATAGTATGAGATACTACTTCTACTATCCTACTAAATAAAAGGTATTTTATCAGTAAGTATGCCACCTTTTAGGAAAAGAAATTTTTCTAAGAAGAGACAGTGGGAGGATAATTGAACTTGAAAAGTTCAAGATCTATGAGCTATCCTATCATAACCTGTGGAGTGTCTACAAGTTGATTCTTGACTAGATGTGTTCATTGATGAGGCACTACCTTAATACACACCTTCTCATCAAAGGTCAATTCAAATGTGTAATGTACCACTCAAATATGGTTTGTCATTGAGAATGACGATACACCATACATCATTAAGAATGGTGTTTCTTTGACCTATTCGGAGATCATCCTGAGTAGAGACTTTGATAGTTTGCTTGAAACTATAATATCCAAAATAAACACCCGGAACATCAACTAAGTATGGACTATGGTTGAAGCACCTATGGATATGATCCAACAGGTTGCTATCAGGAATGTCTATTCAGATTTTTGCTATTGCTACACTTCATCTAGAGAAGTTGTCTCTAGTGGGAGGAAAAATGCATTTATGGATTCAAGCAGGCATTGAGGAGTAGGTACTTCTATTTTTTATTAGATAGTCAAAATATTTGACTTTATCAAATATACATGAACTATGTGTATATACAAGAAGATAAGTAGGAGTCCTACTAACTTCTTGCTTATGTATGTGAGTGACATACAACATGTTGGGATAATAGTCCCGATATTGCACTCGATCAATGATATGCTAATCACAAAAATTTTTATGGAATAAGACTTGGGTGAAGCATCTAGTATACTTAGTATCTATAGGGATAGATGTAACTGGATGCAGGGCTTATCCCAGTCTAGGTACATAGAATTTATGTTGAAAGGGTTCAACATGAATGGGTATAAAAGAGTTTACTTACCCATATATTCAATGTACCAAGCCTAATGTGAATTGTGTTCTGTGCATAATCATTGATTTCAGGTAGAGCCTTGATAGGATCTTTTGAAAACTGCAAAAAATATTCTCATAGTACTTGAAAAGTACTACAGGAGCAGTAAATTGGAAAAGTTTCAAATAGCAAACTATGTTTGATTTAGATAAATGCTGTTAGTGAAGATTGCTAGGAAAGTTGCCTGATGAAAGGATCATCATTGAGTTGGGTGTGGTCTCACTAGGTACCCACACACATCCCAGACACTTTCACCTCATTCATGAGATGATCATAAAATGAGTTAATATTAAGAACATTACGATGGATTAGTTCACTAAGCCTTAAACAACAGCAGTGTAATGGTCATCCTGATTGCATGGGCATCAGGTACAGGTGTGATTAGCTTTAGTGCAAGTGGAAGATTGAAAGAATAGTACCCTCCAAGCCAATCGCATGGGGATGTGAAGGGATTTTTTTTTTATTTTCTTCCTACTCATTTGCATGGCATTAGTTATTTTTATTTATGAGATATTATATTTTATCATTTGCTGTATCATATTTTTTTATGAATATGATAAACTCTACAGATTAGGACAATGATTTTAGAGCCATGATGAGATCATGTCAGTGAGATCTAAAAACTTTATAGCCCTAATCTAAAATATTTCTAGTCGTTGGATCATCAAATCGGGGATCGATGATACCGGTAAGATTGGTATATCCTATGTATGCTCGATAGAGAGGATGGTTGATCTCACAACTACTTGTGTAGTGACACTAATACAAGAATGTAGGTACTCATTAGAGATTGAGTTCACTGAACTGACCCATCAAAAGAATATCTGATGGAGCCTTATAGCATGTCAAGAGATGATTTTTCAGTGGGAGTGGTGCAAGTGATCCTTTGACCTGAGATCACCATGGTATCTTGTGTACATGGACCTTTACTTTGGTTTATTTTCTAGCACACCACTTTGAGATATGTGTGAGATATTCTGGGTATGGTCAAGTATGCATGGAGGTTGTGAGTGGTCAATAAAGAATCGATTACTTCTTGTAAGAGGAGAGAAAATCCTATGTGATCTCATAGGATGATGACTCTGAGAGTCTCTGGCCAAAGTAGGGACGAATAGTAGAAATAATTTCTATTGGTTCATCAATCGAGTCATCATCATTAGATTGAGATACATATAGATAGATATTTAGATTTGACATATTTCTATAACCATGACTTTTTCAAAATGTTGTGTGATCGAAGGATTGAATTGCACGGTAACTCACCATGAAAGGATAATTTTGATATTTTCATCAAATTTTAAATCTTTTAGATAGTCATGATATATTGCTAGATGTCAATCTAAACTTGTAGACTCATCAAAATTAAAAGAATTTAATTTAAAAATTAATTAGAAAGAGTCCTAGTTGATTGGGACTATTGCACTGACCTAATCCAATCGGATTAGGGTTACATCGAGAGTTTTAGTCCACTGCTAGCTAGATTTAGAACTCAATGAGTCACACACAATAAAAATTTGATCCTGATCCCATCTATTTAGATTTATTATAAATTCAATAGGTTAATTAAATTACCAACACATGAATTAACCCAAGTTCTCAATTGGGTTCAGTACAAATGTATTTGTGCTAACCCTTTGCTTGTTGCCTTGACCTAATGTGATTGGGTTTGAACCATCTAATTATTAGTTGGTTTATCTAGATTTTGTGAAAAAATTTCATGTGAATCCACCATCTCCACATTGAAACCACATGAGAAAAATAAATGTGGCATCATTTATTTGGCCGTTTAAGAGAGGAGTCCTTCTCTTCCACTCCTCTTAATTTCCTTACATGATTACACACATTTTCCTTAATTCCTCATGACATATGATGGTGCTTGGGATATGGGGCATGGAAGAGGAGGAAGAATACTTCTCTTGGAAGGAATTTGAATGCCAAATAATAAATGGGATGCCATATATTTGCATTGATATGGAAGAGTCCATAATATCATGGACTCTTGATTTTTCACGCCCTCCCTCTTATCCCACGTGCCATATGATGGCGTTATATTTTTTCTAAGTAGAGGAAGAGTCTTTTTGCTAGTTATCCTCTTTAGTTTCTATGCCATCCCTTTGAATTCCATGAGAAAAATTAAAGAATGCTGTGTAGGAATTAAGGGATGCCAAGAGTTGGCATCCCATGGTGTCACCCCTTATTTCCAATAAATAGGGGGTGCTACAACTAGGCTTGGTGTGCCAAATTGGGCTATGAGTGGGTGTGGAAATGAGATAAAAATGATGGAAAAAATTTGAGAAAAAGATAAGAAAAAAGGGAGAGAAAAATAGAAAAAAAGAGAAGAGAGAAAATAGAAAGCATGAGATGTTTGTCCAAAAATCAGATTGTTTATGTATTGACTATAAAATCTGATGTATGTGTAGCGAGATCTTTTGAAAAAAAATTCCTAAAGAGGTCCTAGTGAAGGTCATGAAGGCATACAAGCAATGGTGGAACCAGTTCTTGCGAAGGATGATCGACAGCGAGCTTGCAAAAAAGGCTGCAGTGCCATGATGAATTGGGAAGGACCCTGATCAGTCCTGTGTGGATCACTGTTGGAGGGCTTCTATTTTGGAGTCTTATAGAGGTTTCAAAATTATCAGATAATGATCTTCTTATTGGTATATGACTTCTGGTCTCTTCCTGATATATATATTTTTTATCGTTTGACTATAATCATCAAGAGGTTCTTAGGCTTTTGAGTTTCGGTACTCTATTTTAATTGTTAAACTTTGTTTTTAATTATTGAATATATGTAAAAATTTTGAAATTTATACTCTGCTACATCATCAGAACCCAATAGTAAAGGGAAAAGAAAATATAACCAAATTAGAAACTCAATCTCCTCAATTAAATCCCAATCTAATCAGAATTAATTGAATCCAAGTCTTGATCAAATCAAGAATTAATCTCCTTCACAATTAGGCTTGATCTAATCAAATCCAATCTAAGTCAAACTGAATTCAATCAAATTAGACCTAATCTAAACCTCAATACTCAATCTCATTGAGCAAATTAGTAATCCAATTGCTAGTTAATCCTTTCATGATTCACTAACACTTAGTGAATTATCTAATTGCAACATTTGCATAAAGTTAATCATCAAGCATATTGATAATTTTACCCTTCAATGATTCATAATCATCGATCAACCATCTGATTGGATAAGAATCTCTTTTGTGTATGACTTCATAGATTTCATTCTATCTGATAGTGAGATATATTGTGATCTCTATTATAATATCATCGAAACTCCTTTCGATGGATTGAAAAATTCTAACTCTGTGCTTCGAGGGTCATCGATCATCAAGATGATACTCGATGAGTCTCACAATCCATTAGTGATATTTAGTAGTATGTAGTGGCAATCCAGTAGAATGAAGGTATGAACCCTTAGATATAGTTATCATACG
The DNA here is from genome assembly GCF_000442705.2 of Elaeis guineensis. Classification (NCBI taxonomy): domain Eukaryota; kingdom Viridiplantae; phylum Streptophyta; class Magnoliopsida; order Arecales; family Arecaceae; genus Elaeis; species Elaeis guineensis. The sequence goes on from NC_026000.2 coordinate 73,135,010, forward strand.
ATCAGTCCTTCTATCGTGAGTTCCGACATGATGGAGATCATAGAAAACTCATCAAATCCTATCATCAGTCATATGTAAGATTGGCTCAACTCGAGTTCACTTGTGAATTTCGTGAAAACTCTTTTTCACTATTCATACTTATTTCGATCAAAGATTTTCTAAACTCAATCTCGCAAATCACATAGAACTTCTCTTTTTCTATCAAGATCGATAGATTCCATCTAGGTTCATCCAACTCCAAGCAGTGATCTTGGACCTACTATAGCCAATATACACAGCAAAGATCCGAATGGCTAGGGACCAAGAGAACGTGCAGTCAAACTCAGTAGTCTAGCTATGAATAGCCAATGATACTGTAGGTCAAAAGACTACTCATACCACTACAGCATCGAGAAGACCACTAATGAGTGAGTAGACATCTAAGTGGCTTCTCGTGTTGGTCACACTCATCACGCTTAGTGCAAGTTATTCCCTAACAACCACCTGCACTCTCATCCTAGTGTCTCTATATCACGAACTCAAGATTCATCTATCCAAAAGAGAGGTGATCCATACACCAATCTCAAATTGATTAATCATTGTCCCCTGTGACGATCCTTCGATCGGGCATTTAGAAACTAACTGCTAATAATGTATGTCTCAAATTCTCAACCTCCTGAGAAAATATAAAATTATTTTAGTTAATTTTTAAGATAAATCATGGACACATATATTGGGTTTTGATGGTGCAGCAGAAGGGTTAGGTATTTGAAATTTTCATTCAAAACACCCGATGCACCGGAAACCCCAATGCCCAGAAACCCTTGACTATAATAATCAAAGCACAATAAATATAAATTAGGATAAGAAGAATACTTACAGTGCTAATCTCAATTTTTATAAGGCATCCAAATATCCGCCCTCCAATGGTGATCCATACAGAAACTGAACCAAAGAAAGCGCTCCTTCTTCACCTTGCTTCAAGAGTTCTAGCCACTAGAACTCGACTAGCTTCATACCAATCAGGTTTGTCCAAGAAACTAACTCCATCCTCTCAGAACCTCCTTTGGACTTCTGATCCTTCTTCTTTAGGATCCTCACAACCCTTGTTAAGATCAGATAAGGCTTTGTCTTAAATTCCAAAGTCTTGTCCTAAAACTAAGATAGGTTGTAAGAAAGAAACGAGAGCAATAGAGACAAAATTAGAAACTCTTTCTGAATACCACGGACACCCAATGCCCTGGCCAATTTATAGCCACTAGAGGGATGCCAAAAGAGAGGGATGCACCTCATCCAAGAGGCCTATCTGATCTGATTATCAGAGATAAGAGTTCCTTCAAACAGAAGAATTCTTATTAATGATACGTCGATCAGCACCCTGCTCTGCATGCGTGACTAGAGAAGGGATGTTTTCACATCCCTTCTCAAATCAAAAAAATCCCCAAAAATCCACATGTATAGAGAATTCAACACTAATTCTAGAACATATAATAAGTAGATAAAAATTTACATAAATGGAAGTGTTCTCACTCATGTAAAGTTTGATCACGATGCATGCAGGCATGAGGAGGAACTTATGGCATCCATTTGGCATCCAAATAGATCTGAAAAAATTCCAAAAAAAATATCAAAAATAACATGTCAAATGCAAAATATTATCACCAAAAGTTTTTCCATTTTGAAAGCATTTGAGGAAGAGAAAGACTCTCAAAGTCTAGGAGAGATGCGATGCTTCTGCACGCATGCGCGAGACTTCCTTCATATTTCTAATTTTTCTCTGCCCCAAAAATTTTAGAAAAAATACTTCTCATACTTTGAGATATGCACCAGAAGATACAGGATGATATGAGCTACCACACACATCTTAATCTCATTCCAGAAGGACTCTTTTCTTCTGCCCACACCAACACTTGTACGCAGAACTTGTTTTGCACCAAGAGTCCTTCACAACTTGGACTCTTCATAATTGGCATTAAAATGGGATGTGGCACCCCAATTTAGGCTGTTTCCAGGTGGCACAACATGTCCAAAATACCCACTAAATTGGGCTAGCTAATTAGCAAGGGATTAGACCAAATTGACCTCCAAAGAAGCAAGGGTTCCACACGTGCTAGCATGCTTACCGGAGCCCTGATTGAATCCAAAATTCTAATCAACTTTTTTCAAAAGGATCCTTGACCAATTTCTATATGTGTTGTTGCCCAGCTATGCAACCCAAGAAGGGGGGGTGAATTGGGTTTCTAAAAATTTTAAACTTAACTTACAACTTATGAAGAATATTTAACAATAGCAAGATAAGTAAGGAGAGTGTAATTGATGCACGGGTAATGATTGGATGCAAGAATGCAAGAGAATAAAGAAGTTTAAAAGGAGAGAAATTAAGCACAATACAAACAAGAGGATTTATAGTGGTTAGGTGCCAACCTTGCACATACATCCACTCCCCAAGCTCTTACTTGAGAATTTCAATCCACTAAATTGTATTCAACCTGAATACACTCGTCGGAACCTCCGACTCTAGCTATTCCAAGCTAGAACACTTATTTCTCGGGTACAAGCCAACCCAATACAATCCGATTCAAGGTTCGGATCAACCTTCCCACATTTTGGAACCCTTCCAAAATAAAAAATCATGACTCAAAAAGAGTATTATAGTTAATAGCACAGAAATATAAATGAAGCTCCTTTAATGAGCGAATAAGGCATTAAATACACTTTACACAATTTGAAGGAAGCTCTTTCTGATTTCCTCAAAGTAGTTGGAGACTTGAATGAGCACTTGAGGAGTTGGTGAACTTGAATTAAAAGCTTCTTGAATGCTTTAAGTGGGCTCTTGCTTAGGGTTGAAAAGAATGCTTGAAGAAGCTTTTTAAATTTTTTTTTTTTTTTTTTTCTTATTTTGATTCCCTCCTTTAAGTCCCTTTATATAACTTCAAATAATGGTGGAGAGTAATCTGGGCTGAAATAGAGCCATTAGAGCACATTAAATGAGCATTAAATGTAATTGAAACAGGTTAAAAACTAGCCGTTACAGAACTTTCCCGTCACAAGGGTCGACTCATAGGGTCGACTCATGCTCATGGGTCGACTCATAGGGTCGACCTCTATGGAACATAACAGAAAATGATTGTTCTGTAATTTTGGCCTGCGAAGCAGCAGAGGTCGACTCATAGGGTCGACTCATGCTAAGGGGTCGACCCATGGGGTCAACTCACAGAGAGTGCCTGTCAAAATTATAGCGGCATGGGTCGACTCACAGAGAGTGCCAGCCAAAATTATAGCATGTCATTCAGCCCTTTAAGCCATGAGTCGATTGGGTCGACTCAAAAATAAAAACCTGGTTTTCTTACAAAATACACTTCCAAAAATGTTGAAATTTCCTCCAATAGATTGTACGTCTACAGTTCTTGCTCTTGAGGCTTCTGAATCAGGTCTTGACAAAATTATAATTTTGCCCCTGAAATGCAATAAGTCTTTTTTCAAGCCAAAATCATTAGTAATCCCCTCAAATGCTTTGTAATCATCAAAATCAATTCAAAGAGCAACAATCTTTCCCTTTTTGATGATGACAAAATATTTGAGCAAGAGCATATAGAAGGCATTGAACATGAATTTCAAATTTATGAAGATGCATCACTTAGATATTATAGCCAATTATTAGAATGAAATGCATCATAATCAGTTTAAAGAGAAATTTGAAATTTGCTTATAAGTGCATTTGCTTGGAAAGAAAAGAGAAAAAGAAAAAAGGCATGTGACACATGTACCCATTTGCTTAACAATTTACTTAATGTTCAATCTTAACAATTTACTTAATGTTCAATCTCTATTGCTCTTATTGCTCAATCTCAATCTCGATGCTCTACTCCTCTTTTTTGACAGCATCAATTGAGATTCTTTGCTTTCCCCTCTTCTTCAATATATTTTCTCTATTCCTTCCTTTTGATGGGATCAATTTTACATCTTTAGCTTCCTTCTTTGTTGCTTGTTTCTTTATTGCTTATTGTTTTACTCCCCCTCAGTATAGCAATCGTAAAAGATATATCACTTTGCTCATTAAAAAGATATTGCCATTCAAGTATTTTAGAATTTAAAAGTAACCCCATTTGATCAGAGATATTCATTGAAAGTTAAAGTATATATATATATATCCAAAAGATGAGTGAGTACAAAGATGTTTCAATACATAAGTGTTGACTTAGAGTCCAAGATATGGATAGAAACTATCCAAGAGTCAATAGTCAACATTGCATTACATGGCCTACAAGATAGATCCTAGACAAAAACTAAAGAAAAGACAGACTACACTGAATCTAATAGATATCATGACTGGATGGATCGGAGTCTGATGAATCAGAGATGGGGTGAGGAGATGAAGGATCATGTCCACGAGCTCGACCTTGACCACATCTGCCTCTACCACGAGTAGAGGTGCCAGCACAAGTGGAGGGGTGAGAAGATCCTGAAGGCTGAGAAGCAAAGGACTGTGCTACGAGTGAGAGTCTGATGGTGTCTAGAAGGTTCAAGGCTCTTGAAATAGACTGTAGCAGGGCACTGAATTGAGTGGAAGCATGCTCACTAGAGCCCCTGATCTCTCTCCTCAAAAAGTCAAAACCACTCTCTAAGACTCCTCGCAGTCTGGCTGCCTCCGTAGATAGGTCTGAGACCTCAGTGATGTCCTCATGTGGCTGTGGATGGGCTAGAGCTAGCACTTGCCTCTGCAAATTAAATACTCTGCCAGTCAGTCTCACTATACAACCCTCAAGCTGCTCGATGCATACTGACTGATTAGAAATCATCTGGAACATAGTGGAGATGTGGGGGATCAGTGTCTGATCAGATACATCGTGAGATGTCGATCCCTGAGCAAAAGCTGAAGTACCCAACTGACGTGAAAGTATGGAGGCTACACACTGAGATATCATCTCTATCTGATCATCAACCAATCTGATCTCTGAAGGATGTGCTCTGCTGTTCGGCTGCTGAACTGAAGTGTGCCTCCTCGCAGACTCTGACGGCCCAGCCTCATGGTCAGAAACAAACTGAATATCTGGAGATACAGCCCTGTGAACACGGAGAGGTGATGATGGTCCTTCCTCCTCTGCTCTGTCCTCAGCTCTCTCTTCCACACCTTTTGTCCAACCACCATTAGTCTTGGAAAATCCCATGCGATGCAGAGTATGGCAGTTGATAGTGTCGGAGTGAGATAGCCTAGCTACTGCCTCCCCCTTAAAGCTAACTCCAAACCTCCTAAATACTAAAGTGAGAGCCATACCAAAAGGCAAATATGCCCTGGACCTATTCAAGGTCTCTCTCATAGCCTCAATCATCAATACCGGGAGGTTCAGGGGGGTTTGAGTAATAACATGATACATAATGCAGATGTCCCGACCAGAGAGGAGATCATGTCTACCACTTCTAGGAAAAAATAACTTAGTTACCATTTGGTGCAGCAGCCTCATCTCAATGGAAAGAATCTTAGCCTCTAATTTGTTTAGACTTTCAGTGAAGGTTCTTCCTAGAATAATATTTATTCCCTCATCCTTAACTGGGAGTTCCATGTTTGTGTATCCCTCACAGGGTAAGTGAAGAATTTCTCCCAAGAGCATAGGATCTAGGCTAATTTCTATACCCTTTACTGTGGATTTTACTGTTTCATTGCTGTATCTCAAATTCAGATAAAATTTTCTAACAAGATCCACATAGGTATTTTCTTTTAGAGAGCAGTAGAATTTCCAACTTTGATCCTTAATTTTTGATCCGATAGAGAACCCTTCCTTTTCAAAAAATCTGAAATCAATATTTTTGTCGGGCTCTACCTTCCTATTGGAAAGGGGTACCTTACTGGGGCTGATTGGAGATCTGGTTGTAGCTGGAGTTGATGCAGGAGTAGGGTTTGAAGCAGAAGTGGTCTCGGTTGCTTGTCTCTTTCGGTGCACACTTTCTTCCAACCCGCGAACTGATTTCCTCCTCTGTGAAAGCTTCATCTTCGGAGCCATTTGCATAAGCAGAGCTAGCAAGGAACTTAGGAGAGCAAATGTGGGAAGAGATAAAGGGTTTTTAGGAGAAGGATAAGGATTTTAGAGAAGAGGAGTGCCGATTTGGAGAAGACGGATAGAGTCTAGGGTAAGCTCGACTTGCTCCAAATGGAGAAGGAGAAAAGGGAGGAGCTTGGTTCCAAGGGGGCGATTTAGAGGGAGAGAGATGGTGGGAGAAGAGTTTTGGGGAAAAACTTGGGTTTGAGGAAGAAGAGTGGGAGTCTTTTGGCTTGGTGGAAGGAAAAGACGAAGAGTTGGGTCGGCTCAAGGGAGGTTTTCCAACAAAAAGAAAGCGCCCAAAGGATTTAGTCAATATTACAAGTTTATCCTATGGTCGACCCTAGGGGTCGACTCATGGCAAAGAGAAATTTAGAAAAATGATGAAATAATTTCAAAAAAAAAATTGAAATATTAGGAGAAGGATGTTTACCCAAAAATTTATCATGAGAATATTTATTTTGGGCTTTTGAGCTCAAAAGAAAAGATGAGAATTAAGCTAAAAGGATTTTTGGCATTGATATCTTGGAATCAGAGAGGCACCTAAGCAGATGGATCAAGGATTCCTAGTTCTCTCTTAATTTCACAAAATCTATCTTCACTTAAGGCCTTGGTAAAGAAGTCAGCTAATTATTTTTCAGTACAAACATAGTCAAGAATTATGTCTTTATTTTGGACATGTTCTCTTATGAAATGATGCCTGATTTCAATATATTTTGACTTAGAATGTTAAATTGAATTTTTAGTGAGATTTATAGCACTAGTGTTATCACATCTTATAGGAGTTTCATTAAGTTTGATACCAAAGTCTTCAAATTATTGCTTAATCCATAAGATTTGAGTACAACAACTTTCGGCTGTAATGTATTCAGCCTCGGCTATAGACAGAGCTACCGAATTTTGTTTCTTACTAAATCAATAGATTAGGTTAACTCCAAAAAATTGGCAAGTTCCACTAGTACTTTTTCTATCTAATTTACATCCAACAAAATTGACATCTGAATATCCTATTAAGTCAATTAATGAGTTCTTAAAATATCATAATCCTAGAGTTTGTGTACCATTTAAATATCTAATGATTCTTTTAACTGCATTCAAGTGTGATTCTTTTGGATTTGATTGAAAATGAGCACATAGGCAAACACTAAACATAATATCAGGTCTACTAGCAGTTAAATATAATAGAGAACCAATCATGCCTCTATAAAATTTTAAGTCTACACTTTTACCTTCTTCATCCTTGTCAAACTTACATGATGGGCTCATGGGTGTGTCAATTGCTTTGGAGTTCTCCATTCCAAATCTTTTGAGTAATTCTCTTATGTACTTAGTTTGGGTGATGGAGATTCCTTCATTCATTTGTTTGATTTGGAGTCCAAAGAAGAATGTGAGTTCTCCCATCATGCATCTCGAACTCCCCCTGCATGAGCTTTGCAAAATCTTGACAAAGAGTTTTATTAGTAGACCCAAAAATAATGTCATCGATATATATTTGTATAACTAATATATCATCTTGATTTTTTTTAATGAAAAGAGTTGTGTCTACATTTTCTCTTGAAAAATCATTATTGAGTAAAAATTTGCTTAGCCTTTCATACCAAGCCCTGGGTGCTTGTTTCAAACCATATAGAGCTTTATTTAATTTAAAAATATGATTAAGAAAAGCATGATTTTCAAAACTTGGGGGTTATTCTACATAAACTTTTTCAGCAATATATCTATTTAAAAAAATATTTTTGACATCCATTTGAAATAATTTAAATTTCATAAAGCAAGCATATGTAAGTAGAAGTCTGATTGCCTCTAATCTAGCAACAGGTGCAAAAGTCTCATCAAAATTAATTCCTTCTTCTTGATTATAACCTTCTGCAATCAATCTTGCTTTGTTTCTTATTACATTTCCATGTTCATCCAATTTATTCCTATATACCTATTTTGTGTCAATTATTAAATATTTTTTAGGTCTTGATACTAAGGTCCATACATTATTTCTTTCAAATTGATTAAATTCTTCTTGCATTGCATTAATCCAATTATAATCTTTTTTAGCTTCGTCTATAGTTTTAGGTTCAAGATGAGAGATAAAAGCAAAATGATTGAATGCATTTTTAAGTGAGGAACGAGTTCTTACATCATGTGTAGAATCATCAATAATTAGGTCTTTAGGGTGATTGTGATCATACCTCCATTCTTTGGGTAGATTATTTGTATCTTGAGGTTGTTCTTGTCATTCTTCACCTTTCTTATCTTGTTTGTCTTCATGTTCTTCATCATCTTGAATTATTGAATCTTTTAGATTGATCTCCTTTATTCCTTCTATAAGAGGATCTGCATCATCAAAACCTTCATTCTTTCTTGAAGGAAGATCGTTAGTTTCATCAAAGACAACATGTATTGACTCCTCTACTACCAAGGTTCTTTTGTTGGAAACTCTAAAGACTTTGCTAGAAGAGGAGTAACCAAGAAAAATTGCTTCATCGGATTTTGCATCAAATTTTCCTAGTCTTTCTTTACCATTGTTTAACACAAAACATCGACAACCAAAAATATGAAAATATGTAATGTTTGATTTTCTTCCTTTACAAAGCTCATAGAGAGTTTTCTTTAAAATTTGTCTAATTAAAGTATGATTCAATATGTAATATGCAGTGTTAATAGCTTCTGCCCAAAAGTATCTTGGAAGGTTACTTTCACATAGCATGGTACGGGCCATTTTTTCAAGGGTTCTATTTTTCCTTTTTACTACTCCATTTTGTTGGAGTGTCCTAGGTGCTGAAAAATTGTGGCCTATTTCTTTTTCATCACAAAACTTTTCAAAATCTTAGTTTTCAAATTTGGTTCTATGATCACTTCGAATATTTTGAATTGGAAAACCTTTCTCATTTGTGACTTTTCGATAAAATTTAGAGAAAACATGAAGAGTTTCATCCTTGTGTGCCAAAAAGAAAACTCATGTAAAACGAGAGAAGTCATCAATAATTACAAAACAATATCATTTTTCTCCTAGACTAGTAGTTCTAGTAGGTCCAAATAAATCTATATGCAATAATTCTAATGGCCTAGTAGTTGAAACAATATTTTTAGATTTGAATGAAACTCTTGTTTGTTTACCTAGTTGGCATGCATCACAGATTCTATCCTTTTCAAAGTTCAATTTGGGTAAACCAATAACTAATTCTTTCTTAATGAGTTTTGAAAATGAATGCATGCTAATATGTGCAAGCCTATGATGCTAAAACCAACTAGTCTCATTAATTTTGGCATTCAAGGATACTAGGCATTGCATGTTTATTTTGGATAGATCATTCAAATCTACCATATAAATATTGCCATGTCTATGCCCAACAAATTTGATGCCTTCATTAACAGGACTAGTTACAATGCAAACAGAAGATTCAAAAATAACTTTGTATCTTTTATCATAAAATTGACTGATGCTTAATAAATTATGTTTTAAAATATCTACTAATAAAATATTTTCAATATACTTGGAGGGAGTAATACCAATGTTACCTATACCGATGATCTTTCCTTTGCCATTGTCTCCAAAGGTGACCATCCCTCCATTTTTAGCATCAAGTGTGATGAATTGGGATTCATCACCAGTCATGTATCTCGAGCATCCACTATCAAGATACCATTTTGTTCTCATTTTGTTCTCATTTTATTTTAGTAAAGATTGATTCTTTGATTTTAACTCTTTGTTCTTTACCCCTAGCTTCTTTAGTTCATCAATTAAATCATAAAAAGCTTCATGAAGTTCTTCAAATGTAAAGTCAACAGGAGTATCAGAATTTACCTCATTTTCATGTGCCATAAGGCACAAGTTGACTTGTCCATTTGAGTCTTCTTCTTCGGAGCTTGACTCATCACTTCCACTCCAAGTAGCCATCATGACCTTCTTCTTGTACTTCATGGGACCCTTCTTCAGTTGTGGGCATTCAGACTTAAAATGTCCCAATTTTTTGCATTCGTAGCAAATAAGGGGTTGGTCTTTATCCTTTTCTTTGCTATATTCTCCTTTTGTGGGTGGCCTCTTCCTCATTCCTTATTTTCTTTTCTTCAAAAATTTTTTAAACCTTCTAGTAATGAGAGCCATTTCTTCATCCTGCTCTTCATTTTTCGTATCATCAGTTTCTTCATCAAGTTGAGCCATGGATTTGAGGGCGATTGTCCTCTTCTTTTTGACTTCTTCTTCTTGATGTTGTTTCATGCTCAGCTCATGTGTCATCAGTGATCTTAGAAGCTCTTCCAAGGGTAGGATGTTCAGATCTTTGGCTTCTTGGATAGCGATCACTTTGGCTTCTCAAGTTCTTGGTAAGGACCTAAGAATCTTCCTCACGAGGTTACTGTTAGAATAAGACTTATCAAGACTTTTTAAACCATTTATAATATCAGTAAAGCGAGTAAATATTTCAGTTATAGATTCATCATGCTCCATTTTAAAAAGTTCATATTTATGCACGAGCATGTTAATTTTGGATTCTTTCACTTGATTAGTTCCTTCATGAGTTACTTCTAATCTATCTCATATTTTCTTAGCAGACATGCAAGTTGAAATATGATTGAATTCATTAGTATCTAGAGCACAATACAAGACATTCATGGCTTTGGTATTTAGTTGAGCCATTTTCTTATCAACCTCATCCCATTCTTTTTCGGATTTGGTTGATTCCATACCGTTAATAATTTTAGTGGGTGTGTGTAGTCCGTTTACTATGATACTCTACATATCATAGTCAAGTACTTGAATGAAGATTTTCATCCGAGCTTTTCAATAGGTATAGTTTGACCCATTGAAAAGTGGAGGTCGGTTAGCGGACTGCCCCTCGGCTAGAGAAGTGCCAACTTGAGTTGTCATAGATCTTTAGCTCTTTGATGGGTTAAATCAAAGTAGGGCTAGAGCACCGGGCTCTGATACCACTTGTTGCCCGGCTATGCAACCCAAGAGGGGGGGGGGTGAATTGGATTTCTAAAAATTTTAAACTTAACTTACAACTTATGAAGAATATTTAACAATAGCAAGATAAGTAAGGAGAGTGTAATTGATGCACGGATAATGGTTGGATGCAAGAATACAAAAGAATAAAGAAGTTTAAAAGGAGAGCAATTAAGCATAATACAAACAAGAGGATTTATAGTGGTTTGGTGCCAACCTTGCACCTACATCCACTCCCCAAGCTCCTACTTGAGAATTTCAATCCACTAAATTATATTCAATCTGAATACACTCGTCGGAACCTCCGACTCTAGCTATTCCAAGCTAGAATACTTATTTTTTGGGTACAAGCCAACCCAATACAATCCGATTCAAGGTTCAGATCAACCTTCCCATATTTTGGAATCTTTTCAAAATAAAAAATAATGACTCAAAAAGAGTATTACAGTTAATAGCACAAAAATACAAATGAAGCTCTTTTAATGAGCGAATAAGGCATTAAATATACTTTACACAATTTGAAGGAAGCTCTTTCTGATTTTCTCAAGGTAGTTGGAGACTTGAATGAGCACTTGAGGAGTTGGTGAACTTGAATTAAAAGCTTCTTGAACACTTTAAGTGGGCTCTTGCTTAGGGTTGAAAAG